>NW_007252920.1:150664-188430 GCF_000164805.1 Carlito syrichta
GGGGCTGGTAGGATCGCGTGTGACCTAAACAGAGAATCAGATTTGGGTGGAATTACGTCTATTAAAGCCTGGGGATTGGACCTCCATTTCCAACTAAGGCTCAGGGACAAAAGTCCAGACTCTCTGCTCACATCATTTGCACATGCCCTGATTGGATTTCTCAGCTAGACAGTAAAGGTTCTGAGTGGGACTGCAAAGGGCTTGCCTTGGAAGAACGAAGGCGGCTGTGGGTGGACATTCCTTTGAGGACCTTTGTCATGACCAAGACAAAGACACACACCCCAGAGACCGCACAGATGAGCCAGTGGCAGGCGAAATGCCAGAAAGGTCAGGAAAGCCCCCTTGAAAATCGAACTCTTGCCATCTCAAGGCAGAGCAGTGAGGGCTCAGGGAGGATGTGGGAGGCCCGAGAGCCCCCTGCAGAGCCAGTGCCTGCAGGACACAAGAGTCTCCCACGTGAGCCAGGGGCCAGAGGGGAAACCCTGTCCTGTCATAGGATGGGGGACAGCTCTGCTGCGTTGCCCACACGAGCACCTTTTCAGAACTGATCCCTTGCTTAGCTTCCTGTCTGCCCAGATGCACACGGGTTTCGCTGACATCTCCTTCAGACATCTGAGCTGGTGCCCAGCAATTAGTTCCAGGGTTCGGCCCTGCTGGCATTCTGTTTTGGCTCCATATTTTCTGTTGTTTTCCGTCGTTCCTGGTTGTTTGGCTTCAGGCAACTGCCTTCACCTTAGAGAGCTGATTGATGTCTTTAGCGGTGAGAGTAGCTTCTGGAAGCCTGCCACTCTCTGGCTGTGTGACTTTGGCTAGTTTCTCCACCTCTCTGTGTCTCAATCTCCTCTTTTATAAAATGGGGAAAACAATAGCATTTACCTCACAGAGGGATTTTCAAGTTTAAGTAAAACAATAGGAGTAGTGCTCAGCCTGTAATCCCGCGCCTTTGGGAGGCTGAGGTGAGTGGATTGCATGAGCCCACGGGTTCGAGACCTGCCTGGGCAACTTGGCGAGACCTCATCTCTACAATAAATCAAAAAAATTAGCCGGGAGTGGTAGTGTGCCCCTGTAGTTCCAGCTACTTGGGAGGCTGAGGCTGAAGGACCGCCAGAGCCCAGCAGGTCAAGGCTGCGGTGGCCAGGAGCGGCCACTGCACTCCAGTCTGGGTGACAGAGTGAGACTCCAACTCAAAAAAAAAAAAAAAGAGTAGTGCCTGATGCAAAATAACACTCAACAAGTTTTTGCTATTGCTATTACTTGACCCGGGAGGAGAAATAAAAAAACACAGTTAACTTTCTTCTCTTAAGACCATGTCAAGGCCAGGCATGGTGGCTCAAGCCTATAATCCCAGCACTTAGGGAGGCCAAGGAGAGAGGATTGCCTGAGTCCATAGGTTCAAGACCAGCCTGGGCAACATGGTGAGACCTCGTCTCTACAACGGATCAAAAAATTAGCTGGGTGTGGTAGCACGTACCTGTAGCCTTTAGTTCTGGCTACCTGGAAGGCTGAGGTGGAAGGATTGCCAGCACCCAGCAGGTCGAAGCTGTGGTGGCCAAGAGCACGCCACTGGACTCCAGCCTGGGCGACACAGTGAGACCCCAACTCAAAAAAAAAACAAAAAACAAAGAACATGTCGAGACTTTGTTTTTGGTAACTTACAAGGCATTGTTTTTCACAGAGAATATCCCCTGCCAGGTCTCTTCCTGGAGCTCAAGGAAGTTCTCATAGCAGGGGGTGGTAAGCGCAGTCAGAAGGTGGCAACCGTGGGATTGCATGTGGTCAGGAGTGGGGAACCAGCTTCACGTCTCCTCTAGTCATAAGAGATGTTTAAATGTACTTGCCCCAAGTGACCTGCCTGGATTCTCTTTGCTTGTGGTCCCCACTGTAGGTTTCTGGAAGAAGTTGACTACCTGAAAGGAAATTACAAAACATGAAAATCTCTTTGAGGTGACCCACAAGTCCAGAGGCCCCTCGCTCCTCCCAAGCTGCATCTGAAGTGTAAGAACTGGGACTTCAGGTAACAGATAAGCCCCCACTCCACCCCCTGGCAACTGCTGGTTGGTAGCTTGCATGGTAGTTCTTATTTTAGAAGTGTAGAGGCTGGGTGCGGTGGCTCACGCCTGTAATGCCAACACTTTGGGAAGCCGAGGTGAGAGGATTGCTTGAGCCCAGGAGTTCAAGACCAGCCTGGGTAAAATAGCAAAACCTCATCTTTACAAAAAAAAAAAAAAATCAAAAAAATTAGCTGGTTGTGATGGCATACACCTGTAGTCCTAGCTATGCAGGAGGCTGAGGTGGAAGGATCACCTGACCCAGGAGGCTGAGGCTGCAGTGAGCTATGATTATGCCAGTACATTCTAGCCTGGGTGATAGAATGAGACTCCAACTCAAAAAAAAAAAAAAAGGAAGTGCAGTTTCTTCTGGAACCCCAAAACTTGGAATAGTTTACCTCATGTGGTTGTTTGGTGGAAAAGAGGAGGTAGGGGATTCTGCAGGCACCCATGTCCAGCATGTGACCCGAGGGGCCGGGGCTCTGTGAGTCACCAAGACTCTGAGCGTAGGCCTCTGTGCTTGAGTATTTCTGGCCCTGTCTCTCTGAATGTCAGTGATAACAGTAACAATGGCAGCCACCCAGCAGAATCTTTAATGTGATGAAACAATCATAAAATGCTTATAGAAGGGTGAATTAGAGAGAATCGCCAGGAAATATCTGAAAATAAAAAGCAATAAGAGGGAAAGTATTTGTTCTACTAGCTATTAAAATGTATTCTAAAACCATAGTCATCAAAACAGTGTGGTACTAGAATGGAGATAACTAGATAAGAGGAACAGAATAGAAAGTCTAGAAGCAGACAGTAAAATCAATAAAGGTGGCAATTCAAATTAGTGGTAATGGGATGTATGAGCTATCAAACGGTGTTAGAAAAAAACAGTCTATTCATTAGAGAGAAATAAGGGATTCGTAAGCTTAGGTAGCATACCAAAATAATTTCCAAATAGCTTTTTTCTTTTTTTTCAAGTTAGTTTTACTCTGTCGCCCAGGCTGGAGTGCAGTGGCATGCTCACTGCCACCGCAGCCTCACTCAGGTAATCCTTCCACCTCAGCCTTTCACGTAGCTGGAACTACAGGCGTGCACCACCATGCCAGGCTAGTTTTTTGATTTATTGTAAAGATGAAGTCTCACCAAGTTGTGCAGGCTGGTCTCAAACCTCTGGGCTCAGGCAATCCTCTCTCCTCCCCCTCCCAAAGTGCTAGGATTTCAGGTGTGTCCCTACTTCCAAATAGATTCCAGTGCTAAAAAAAATGAAATCACAAAAATCTTAGTAAAAAAAGAGTATTTGTTATTTTAGATGAGAAAAGGCTTTCAAAAACATGTTACTTTTGATACCGCATACAAACACTATAAACAAAGTTAAAAGGCAAGAGGGAAAATATTTACAATATTTATGATGAGCAAAGATTACTATTCTTTTTCTTTTTTGAGTTGGAGTCTCACTCTACGGAGTGCGGTGGCACTCTCACAGCCACTACAGCTGTGACCTGCTAGGCTCAGGTGATCCTTCCACCCCAGCCTCTCAAATAGCCGGAACTATAGGTGCACACCACCACACCTGACTAATTTTTTAAATTTATGATAGAGATGAGGTCTCACCAAGTTGCCCAGGCTGGTCTCAAACCTCTGGGCTTGGGCAATCCTCTTGCCTCTACCTCCCAAAGTGCTGGGGTTACAGGTGCCACTGCGCCCAGCTTTAGAATTACTATTTTTAAGATACAAATGCATTCATTCAGCGCCTATTTATTGAGCATTTACTATGTGCTAGAAAGTGTCCTAGGCATGAAAGGCACAAGCAGTAAATAATATCCCTGCTTTCCTGGTGCTTATGTCCTACTGGAGAGGACAGCCAACAAATCAGGCAGGTTGTCGTAGTGACCGACACATTTTGATGAGCCCTGTGGGAGACCTGGTTGTGAGGCACAGCAGTGTTTGTGCTCTGTTGACATTCAAGGACGTTTCACTGTTGAAATGTCATTTGAGCAGAGATAGAAGGGAAAAGAAGTTCTTGAATGTTGAGCTCATCGAATTTGCTGATGACCTGAGTGCAGGCTGTGAAAGGTCAGGGTGCCTTCAAGGGGAAATGGGGAAATGGGCTAGAAAGATACCGTCTGTAATCCCAGCACTTTGGGAGGCCGAGGAGGGAGGATTGCTTGAGCCCGAGAGTTCGAAACCAGCCTGGGCCACAGAGTCAGACCTCACCTCTACAAAACATCCACAAATTAGCCTGGGAACCAGAAGGATTGACACAGGAATGACTAAGAAGCATGGCTGGGAGAGAAGCAGGGTTTTGGTTCTGGATGTTTCCGATGGAGGTCTCTTGTATGTTCAAATGGGGATGTCAGGGAGGTAGTTGGCTCTAGAAATGGGTAATCCGGGGAGACACCCAGGCTGGAGATAGACATTTGGGAGTTGTCAGAATGTAAACATGTCTAGTGTAGACGCTAGCTAGAGTTGGAGGGTGGGTATAGACAGAGAAGCGGTCCTGGGACACCCGTGGGCCCTTATGTAGAGGTGACGATAAGGGGGGCCCCCAAAGAGATCAAAAAGGAAGGGCCGCTGCAGTGGGAGAACCACGAGAAGGCGGCATCCTGGAACCCAGAGACAAGGGGGAGGGCAAGGCCAGCCCCAAAGGGTGCTGAGGACAGGTCATGGGGCAGCATGGAGAGCTGGCCATGGATCCAGCACTGGGGAGGCCACTGGTGAACCCACCAGGGCTGTCTTGTTGGAAGGACAGGACAAAAGCCTGACTGGAGTTGTTATGGTCCAAGTAATGCCCGGCTGCTTCCCTTGATACCAGTAAAGGTAGCAAGAAGTTTATTTCTGAGTTTGAATCCAGGGAGCAGAACCAGACTCGAGGTCTTTCTAAAATGGTTCTGCTCACCCTCCAGGCTTACAGTTCAATTTGACAAGTCCAGAGTTGTTAGTACCTATACACTAGCCACGTGACCAGCAAAGCATTGTATAGAACTTGAGTTTCGGCCGCAATTATCGATAGTGACATTTTTCGGTTCAGGCTTCCTGATGCTGGGTATCAGAGGTGTCTCACGGCTTTTATCAGTAAGACCCAGCAAGAAGTGTTAATCAAGCTTGCCACAGATTTAAGGGAGTTTATGAGGCCTAAGACATCATGCTTTATGCAACAGTTATACAAATTCGAAACTTATGATTACATTGTTACAAAAGTTATACAAATCCCAAGGCTTATGATGACATTGATACTATATCATTCAAACTTATGACTACTTAGAAAAAGCGAGTAAATGGGGATTTGCATCTTTCAGTTGACTGGGCATGGACCATAGGGAAGTCAAGGATTCCCTGAAGCTTCTCACTGGGAGTGCATGTTAGATAAGGAGAAGCACACCTTTTATTTTATTTTTTAATTTTTTTTATTTTTTGAGTGGGAATCTCACTCTGCCACCCAGGCTGGAGTGCAGTGGCATACTCAAGGCCACTGCAGCCTCAACCTGCTGGGCTCAGGTGATCCTTCCACCTCAGCCTTCCAAGTAGCTGGAATTATGGGCACGTGCCATCACACCCGGCTAGTTTTAAAAAAACTAGCCGAAGTCTCACCAAGTGGCCCAGGCTAGTCTTGTACCCATGGGCTCAGGCAGTCCTCTCACCTCACCCTCCCAGAGTGCTGGGATTATAGGCATGAGCCACCATGCACAGCCAAAGCACACCTTTTATAAGTGCTCGGGAATATTATTCAGGAATGTACAGGGTCGCTTGGGCCCTGGCCATGCCCTTCTTTAGGGGCTGTGACAAAAAGAACAGACATTAGCGGGCCTCTGTATCAGAGCTGGGTGATAGAGAATAAGGGGAAAAGAACTGAAGACAGAGAAATGGGACGAGAGCTGGAGGAGGATGGCATTCCAAGAAGTGTGTCTTTCCCAGGACGGAAGTTATGTAACTTGTGCTTTTATCCAAGTGGAAATGATTCAGTAGCGTGGGGAGAGTGGATGGTACAGGGTTGGGTTGGGGCAGGGGGCTTCGAAATGGTGGTTGGAACAGGGTATGGGGTGGCGTCCCGGCACAAGCTGGAGGCGGGGTGCTGGGAGATCTGTGCTGGCCCTTTTCTCAGTGAAATAAGCAGCAGAGCCATCAGCTGAGGGTGAGGCTAGGGGGATGCTGGAAGTTTGAGAGAGGACACAAGGTGAGGTCCTGGGAGCAGGTGCGGGGTGGGGGCAGGGTTGCTGGGCAGGGCTGCCGGGCCTCCGAGGGGTGTGTTTTCTCCAGCTGGTCTGGGTGCACAGGTGAACACAGTGGGAGGCCGTGGGGGCAGGAAAACAGGGCACCAGTAGACACAAGGCAAGGCAGAGACACGCCTTTAAATGGAGGCGCACCACCAGTCACAGCGGAAACATGCAAGTAAAAACAATGAGGTTTGCTTTTTTTCTCCTGAGGCTGGCAAGAGCTCTTGTTGGGGATAGAAATTAGTGTAGCTTTTCTAGAGCACAGCATTCCAGCATGATCCAGAATGTATACTGTGTTGTGTCCCCTTTTGACCTCAGTCCCACTTTTAGAAATTTATTTCAAGAGATAACAGCTCAAATGCGAGGAGATTTATGCACAGAGATGTTCACTCTGGCAGTGCTTTATAAGTGAAAAATGGGCGCACACATACACACACACGCGCGTGCGCGCGCGCCTAGCCAGGAAGAGGGCCAACTCCCCTATCGGTGATAGTGGGAGACTAGCTCACCCTCACCCTCACCCTCTTGTTTTACAGATGCGGGAACCTGAGCCCAGAGGGAGGGCGTGAGCTCCGGTCCTACCGCTCAGACCCCTTGACTGTGGGCGGCGTGACCTCTTCAACTGGGTTTGGAGTCAGAGTCTCTTGCCAGGTACTCGACAACCTCTTTTTGGTGGGCCAGTTTGCTTAGTGCCTTTACAACACAAATTCTCAAAATGCTTTGCAAATTTGTTTACAGTGTCTTCATTTGATTATGCAAGGTGTTCCTTGCAGGGGATGCTGCGTACAGGACAGTAGGGTAGACAGGACAGACTTAGGCTGGGCTGGTGATAGAAAGGAACCATGTCTTTCTGACTCCCAAGTAGGACTTAGGAATGTTTTCTGCAGCTTTTACAAAAGTCATCACAGAAGTACAAAGACAACAAGTTAATCACGATTATGTATGTCATTGACCATATGTTTACTGATTAGAAGAAAATAAAATTAGGACTGTCAGAGCATCTGGGATACTTGGTTCCCTCAGGGCGAACAGTCCTGGGTTGTCACTCCTGGAGCCTCGAACCCTGGGTTAGTTCTTCCATGTTCTACTACGGGACCTGGGAGAGGCCTCTCAGTGTCTCTGGGCTTTTGTGTCTTCACCAGAAAAATGAGCGGGTGGGCCTAAATTACCTACAGAACCTCTTAATATTAGTATGATGGGCCAGGCATGGTAGCTTACGCCTGTAATCCCAGCACTCCGAGGAGGGAGGATTGCTTGAGCCCAAGAATTCGAAACCAGCCTGGACAACATAGCAAGACCTCGTCTGTGCAAAATATCAAAACATTAGCCGGGCATGGTGGTATGCACCTTTAGTCTCTGCTACTTGGGAGGCTGAGGCGGAAGGATCACTTGAGCCCAGGAGATCAAGGCTACCGTGATCATGCCACTGCACTCCAGTCTGGTCAGCAGAGTGAGACCTTGACTCAAAAAAACAAAAAATGATGCCCTTTCCATTCTGTCACATGTCTGTTCTGGGTCGGGGGTGAGAGGTGGGTGAGTACTGCTGTCATCCAGGCCCGGGTCTCCCACAGTGCCATCCTGGTCCCTCCACCAATGTAGAAGGGCGTGCTGAAATAAACACACCTCTGTGCCCCCTTGTCACAATTCCAGAGCATCCAATGGCAGACCAGAGAATGGACATTTCATCAACCATCAGTGATTTCATGTCCCCGGGTCCCACCGACCTGCTCTCCAGCTCCCTCAGCACCAGTGGTGTAGACTGCAACCGCAAACGGAAAGGCAGCTCCACCGACTACCAGTAAGGCCTCCGGGGCTCGTCTTCCTCTGGTTGAACGTGGTGTCAGTTTGCGGGCTCGGACGTCCAGGGGCCAGCTACTGCTTCTCCCAGAAGGGGGGGGGGTGGATAAAAGGCCCGACTCTATGCTGCCGCACAGTTGGGTTTGGGCTTTATCCCTCACACACACACCCCCAAGCAAGGAGGGAGCCTCCAGCACTGCTGAGGCATTTACTGTCACCTCCCGTCCCTAGACCGTCCCACACCACGGGGAAAAGGACAGCCTTAAAGCCAAGTTCTGCCTTTACACCCTTTCCTCCTGCTCCTCGGCTCCTTTGAGCAAGAGAACTAAGTCTCTGAACCATTGTCTCAGGTTTCAAGGAGAACTTGCTGGGATGGCCTCTCTCTCAGACAGCAAGGATCTGGTACTGAATCACATTGGCGGGGTGAATGGGTAGCTGTCGCCTCTGCAGACAATTTAGGAACATTGATATTGTCCTTAAGCATTATTTACATCAGTATGAGCCTGTTATATTAAATAGTATTTTTGTTTCTTTTTAGACTTGATGACTTTTCTTTTGAGTAAGTAAATTTTCACGCTTCCGGTCACCCCTTCTATATATGTGCAAACTCCTAAGGAATAAGGCAGTATAGATCATTCAAAGAGATATTTTGTTTGATTGAGGCAACTCTGCGGAGTCTTACCCAGTGTCCACTTAAGAGGTTTTGTTTTGTTTAATGAGGGAGCATCTCCGAGGAGGTATCCCCCCACAGCAGATGTCCTTTCTGCTGAAGTTCACAGGTCGAATTTGGGGAGCACAATGGCTGGAGGTCAGATGCCCACTAGGAGATGCTATGATTAATATGTAAGTTATCCCAGATCATTAAAGAGAGCCATGCCCAGGGGATGGAGAGTGGGTATGAGGGCCACGAGGGTGTTCCCCGTAGCAGGAACTCCCTGACAGAGAGGCCGTGAGATGTGACCATGAACCCTTTGTCTTGGGCTAGTACTGATGGGGCCACTGATGCACTCCTGGACCTCTGTTATCTAGATCTGTTGTGTCCTGGGTAGCAGCCAAATGCTTCAGGTAGCCCCAGTGGACCCCAGTTTGCTAATCTTCTGAAATCCGTGGGGACTTGGTTAATTAAGTCACCATGATATGTCTCCTTATCATTTTAATGTGCTGAAGTCATGTGGCTTCTAGGCAGAACTTATCTTCACCTGAGATGATCACCTGGCTACAAGATACAAATGCAATTCTAGACGAAAGGGGAAGAGGAGTTTTTCTTTTCCCATGTGGCCTCTACAATTTCCTCAGGACTTCAGATCGGGCTAGAGAAACTGCCTGCCTGTGAGGAAAACATCGGTACCTAGTTGGGAACACTGTTTAGAATGCCCATGACATGACCCAGTGCTCCTAGAAACAGTTGTTTTTGTCCTTGAGATGACATTGTCTGAAGGGCCATAATCCTCTCTTCTGGGCCCAGGTGGCAGCCAGCGCCCGCCTGGTAAATGTATGGGTTTGAAAAGGGCGTGAGCTGACCCCAAGGGGGATTTGGAGCTCCATCCTCTGGGGTTTTCAGTCTGTTTTCCACTGAACCACAAGATGCCATGAAACTTGGGTTTCTGGGGTCTGAAAGGGAGGCGGATCCTTGCTGTGACCCCAGGACCCTCTGCGGTCCTCAGCTCCACTCTTCCCCTCCATCCCAGTTCTCTAGCCTAGGGCTTCCCACCTAGCTGAGAAGCAGGACATTTGGTAGCAGTGCCTTTGGAAAGCTGCCGGGGGCTGTGCTCAGGACTTCTTGGTTGGAACTTTACCTCCCCCTCCTCACCTCACCCCTTCCCCACCAAGTAGATGTGTGTGCACATGTATCTCTGATGCTTGGTATGTTTTGCCAATGAAATAAGCCTCATTTATCCAGAAGGGTAGGGCATGAGATGTTACAGACCCTTGGATACTGTAGTGAACTAAGCATTTTATAAATGTGATGTATTCCCAATCTTCAGACAGTAAAAACGTGGTAAAATATATGTCAGCATGTAAACTCGATCGAGACTGTTTATAACTTTTGTTTAATGATCTGGAAATCCGGTCCAGATTATCTAATAGGTTCAGTCAATCATTTTCGCTTGTTTTACTGTTATATGTCATTAATCGATGCTGTGGCTGTTTGAGCTTTCTGATTGTTTGGTTTCTGGATAAATGAGAGCCTCTGTCTTAGGGTAAGAAACATTCTGTATGTCTTTATTAACATGCAGTCACATTCTCTCTTGTTTTTGCAGAGAAAGCATGGACACAGACAAAGATGACCCTCATGGAAGGTACCACGAACCTCATAATTTGGAATTCAGTGTCCTTAGGGCCGTTTTCTTTGCACGATTACACATTCTGTGACTTGGGACAGGTTCCGCTCATATCCTGGACTGGAGATGAGCAAGGGGGGCCACGAGCCTGTGGGCTCAGACTGTGCTCCAGCCCCCGGTCCCCTTGTGTCTGTAGAGAGACGGTAGGGATTGGGTAGGAAGAAAACAGCCGGGTATAACTTTGCCACCCATCTCCAGGGGATTATGTTTTTATCATTTGCTTTTTTTTTCCAGGTTAGAATACACAGAGCACCAAGGAAGGATCAAAAATGCAAGGTAAGTTTGGAGTCTCATTTTCTCTGTACACTGTTCTGGACCGGTTGCTTGGCAGGTGGCTGAGGGGGCTCTGTGTGTTGGTCCTGTCCGTCTAAGAGTCCTTTCCAGCACTGCCACGTCCTTAGGGAACGGGGGGTTAGCGGGCCTGGGCTTGATGTGGCCTTCTGCCCTCCGCTCTCTCCAGGCCGAGCTGGCCTTTGCTCTTTGCTGTCTAAGTGCATTTAGCCTCAAGGAGACTTTGGAGGTGGCAGAAAACCAACAAGACTCAGGATTTCCCCCAGTCCTTGGCAGATTGCTTCCTCCTGACTTGAGGGCCCTCCAGAGGAGCCAGGGTGCAGTAATTCTGTTCCTGGCTGTGCCTTACCTGGAAGCTACCCCCACCCATTGGGCACGCTCACTTCCTTGAGTAGATTCTCGACCTTGGACCTTCCTGCCCTCAGCCACATTTGCTGACCCCTTCCCAATGAGTCCTCAGGCTCTTCTGCCATTAACACCAGGATCTGAGGCTCTCATGACACAGATGCAGGGGCTGCAGAAATTAGCCAGCCTAAGACTTCCAGATTTTCCCTCACAGACCAGCCTTTCAGGAGGTGCCATGGTCCTGTATCCGCAGCAAACTATGTGTCCTCTGTTGCTGTCCCTCCTTAGAAGAACAGTCACTAAAGGCAAGTGCAAGCCAGTCAGGGATACAGTGTGCCAGGATACCCTGCCTCAGTAGGCGACCGCTCCTGGGAGGAAGGAGTGTGACAGTCCTCAGAGGAAGCTCTGGGAACGGATGTGGCATCTGGATGGGGTCCTGGGTGACCTAAGGATGACAGTGTTCAATACTGGGTGCCTCAGTCAGGGAGTCTCCGGCTGGAAAGAAGTGATACCCTCCCCAGGCCATATGGTGCATGGCTCATAGACCTCAGGGACAACCCACCCAGGCCAGGGAAAGAAAGAGATGGCTGGCTGTGACGGCTGTGGGCGTTCTGCTCTGTGAAACCACCACTTCCCTTCTCTTTCTTTCATCCCCATCTCAAAAGCCAATTTTACAGAAGCTGAGAGGCAAAGAAATGAGGAGAAATTAGCAATTCAGTTTACTCTAAAAAGACAATTGTTGTAATTTTTCTTATTTCTAGGGATGGTGTAAGCATAAAAAAACGAATACTGACCTGGCGTTGAGACTGTTTTCTTGGAGACTTTAGTAGAAAAATCTACGAAGCATTCTGCAAATTCTCAGTTATATGAATATTGAACAGAGTTACAACTTATTTATGTGTGTTGTCATTTTTTGATGTTTGGTTACATTCTATAAGAAATCGTTTTTCATATCATTGTTCAGGGAAGCTCACAGTCAGATTGAAAAGCGGCGTCGGGATAAAATGAACAGTTTTATTGATGAATTGGCTTCTTTGGTACCAACGTGCAATGCGATGTCCAGGAAATTAGATAAACTGACGGTGCTAAGGATGGCTGTTCAGCACATGAAAACATTACGAGGTGAGACCCTGGGCTTCGTTGCCCTTTATGTCCTTGCCCACAAGCATTATCGCCCTTGTCTAGAATGTTCTGGAGTCCATAAGGCACATGTTTATTACTTACCAATATGTAGTCTTGAGTAGTACAGCTGTACTTTTCAGCAACAGCCATGATGCCCGAAGAGGTGATTTGCTGAGCTTGTGTGGGTATTGACATGCAGTTCCACAGTCACGCTTGCTTAGCACACACAAGCTACGTGCTTTACATGTCTCTGTGGGTGCGTGTCATCGGACCACATGCATATCAGAGAGGACACCACTGATGTCGCATCTCGCATATGTGTGTTCCTGGGTCCCACCCCTACAATCACAGCAAGCAGAAATGTAGGTGTACACAGTGACACAGAAAAGCCAGTTTCAGTTTTTAAGAGGAAAATGCATCATGGCCCCTTTGAAGAGTGAGTCACTGGTTGCTGGTTCTTGCAGCGTTTCATTGTCAGGAATGAACTCTGAAGATATTTTCATCTTCCTGGAATTTTCCCGAACCAGATCGACTCTTTGTGAGGGAGGCAGTATTTTCCTTCTTTTCTGAGTGTGGGGAGAGTGAGAAAATAGAGGCAGAAAAGTGGAAGTGACTTATCCAAACCACAAGAGAAATCTGAAATATATCAGGCATTTCAGTGAATGTTGTTCCTGGAATTTTCCATAGCTAGTCTTGGACTTTTGGAGGAAATCGGAAAGTGGGCGCTCAGTCAGATCTCTGACCTGTGTGGTAAAAGAACTGCTTCTTGTTATCTTCACACAAAGTCACAAGAAATAAGAAGTAGATGGTTTTGTCTGACTTTGGATCATTATTCAAAAATATAAATAGTGTATCCCATGCCTGGAGAATGGCATTGAAAAATTCATAGTAGATTAACGGTAGCAAATATCTGTCTGGGAATGAGAAAACACCTCTTACCAACAGGGTGCCTGAATGAAACATTTGTATACCTAACCCTTAACTGTACCCCACAATATCATAATAAAAAATATTGATAAAAAAAAAAGAAAAATTCATAGTAGCAAGGATGATATGGGTTAAATTATTATAATTTCTATTAAATTAGGAGGAAAAAAGTGGCAGCTCTCAAGTTATAATAAAAAGCAGAGACTTGGATCAATAAGATGTTTGCAACTGGACACGGTAGCTCATGCTGGTAATCCCAGCACTACGGGAGGTGGAGGCGAGAGGATTGCCTGAGCCCACGAGCTTGAGACCAGCTTGGGCAACTTGGCGAGATCTCATCTCTACAATAAATTTTTAAAAATTACTCGGGCAAGGTGGCGCGCTCCTGAGGTTCCAGCTACTTGGAAGGCTGAGGTGGAAGGATCACCTGAGTCCAGCAAGTCAAGGCTGTGGTGGCCGTGAGCGTGCCACTGCATTCCAGTCTGGGCGACAGAGTGAGACTGACTCAAGAAATAAAAAATAAAAATGAAAAATAGGATGGTTGCAACACATCCTGTTTGCCTCCTTCCCCATGATACTCTGAATTGTTATAGATCTGTTTCATTTTATTTCTTCACTGTTCTCCTCACTGTTCTGCCGATTCCAAGTCGTTTTCCACTGGTGTTTTTGTCTGTGAAGTTATTGTTCTCCTGAAAAATGCCAGACTGACAGCTTTTCAGACATAAGCCTCGTCTCCCTTCAGTCCTGGGAGCCAGAGCTGCATTTACTGAAGTAATGCACTTCTCTGGGCTGCCAAGCTCATTTTACTCACCCCGATGAAAAGGAACACACACTAAATGCCTTCTACAGTATATTTACTCAGGCCTGGCAGACTGGATGATTTCCCAAAAACATTTCGAGTGGTGATTTGGGGGACTGCTAGACAGCCCACTTAATGCCGATCTTGGGAGGAGGAAAGCCTCCCAGGAGCGTTCACCAGTTTCCTTCCAGCACTGCCATCTCTCTTAGAAGCAGACTTTAAATGTCCCTTTATTCACTTTTGGTTTTCCCTATAATGAGAAAAGCAAGCTTGTTAAGTCCCCTGTGGGTAACAGTGCTCTCTTTTCAATGGAATTCTCTGGCATTACAGGATTCTGTCCAAAGCCAGATCTAGGCCTGTATCAGTTAAGGAAAAAGAAGATAAAATCGAAATCCCAGATGGTGAGGACTAGGCCACATCCAGAAAGTCTGAGGCAGTGAAGTAGAATGACACATTATCTGAGTATAAACCGTCCCAACGCTTTCTCTTTTTTCCCCCCTAAGGTGCCACCAACCCCTATACAGAAGCAAACTACAAACCAACTTTTCTGTCAGATGACGAATTGAAACACCTCATTCTCAGGGTATGTTGCAATAGTGGGATTGTTTTACACATTTACTTTTATAAATTTCAGAGTAAGTAACCATTCTGTGGGAATCTGAGGTCTCAACATGGGACTGTTTTAGGCCCACTCTGCCTTATTTTATTGTTTGGACAGCTTCACGTTTCTCGCACAAAACCTTTCTCCTCCTCTTTCACCCTTGCTTAGGCAAAAATGGAAGGTCTATGCCACCGCGATTTTAAATCAGAAGAGGCAGAATTTTGTTAAAAATAGAAGGGAGTTAAGAATCACATTTCTGCATGAAGATTTTAGAAAGTGCCTAAAACTGACAACTGCAAATGTCTCCTCTCCTGGCTTAACAAGAAGTCCACCTAAATCTGTACACCAAAATCCCATCAAAACAACACCACTTACAAGGACCTCAAGTCCCAAAAAAGAAAATAAATGGAAGAGATGGATGCTTTTGCCTGCTTGACTTCAGCATTGTCTTTGTCGTGCTAAGTCTCTGCAGAGAAATGATTGAGGTGGCACCAGGGGAACGTGCTGGCTTCTATGATTGGGTCTGCACAGGGCTCCAAGGTGTGCTACTGGCTCAAGAGCCAGACACAGACCTTCTCGCTAACTATTAAAAAGAAGAAAATAGAAAATCATAACTAAAAGAAAGGATACCCATTCTCACCTCCCACGAAGCCAGGGCTGACTCCTGACAGAATCTTGGCACCCATCTTTGAGTAGATGTTTGCAAAGCCCCAAGGTAGAGCGTGGTCCGGCTGGATTTTGGCATGATCACTGTCCATTTGCAGTTCAAGGCTTCAGGCTCTCTGTAAGCCTGGCCTGTCTGCTCACTCCAGTGTTCTCCAGTCATCCCCTCATGATGCACTATAGCAAGTTGGAAAGCATTCGGCTGCAAGGAACAGAAGAGCTGATGCATAAATTGGGTTTTGTATCCCAAGAACAACAGGTCCTGGGTGGGCTGTGTAGGCTTGCTGCGGTGGTTCAGCGAGGTCAGTAGGTGCTGGGCTCTATCTGTCTTGGCATCAGCCATGCCAAGCTAGCACTCGCTTGTTTCCCTAATGAGCCACATGGCTGTGCCAGGTCTGAGGGTCAGGGGCGGCACTGGGCTGTCTGTCCTTTTTACCAGGAAAGGATA
The DNA here is from genome assembly GCF_000164805.1 of Carlito syrichta. Taxonomy (NCBI): domain Eukaryota; kingdom Metazoa; phylum Chordata; class Mammalia; order Primates; family Tarsiidae; genus Carlito; species Carlito syrichta. Next base: position 166,250 of record NW_007252920.1, read on the forward strand.
CACCTTCTTGGAAGCCTGCTAGTGGACCTCAGCTTATCTAGAAGTACATCCCTTAGTTACTCCTAGCTGCAAGGCATGGTGCAGAAACAAGTGTCTGGATTTTCCCGCCTCCGTAGTAGAGACAGGCAAGAGAGGAGGGGGCGGGGAGTGGGGGTAGGAATTGGCCCCCACCAGTGTGTTCTACACCCACGTTTCAGAGCCACATGCATTTGCAGGGTCTCCCTTGAGAGGTGGCTCTCACAGCCCCGTACACCACTGCAGCTGGTCTGGCTGACCTGAGGGCAATCGAGGCTGGTGTCTCCCTTGTCAAAGAAGCCATCTCATGAGTCCCATATCATCTGGGCAGCCGCAGTACTGTCCTCTTGTCCTCCCACAACTCTCGTATGCATGACTTCTCGTTAGGGCAGGTATTTTACATCTCACTTAGGTGCAGTTAGTGTTTTTTGAGCTTAAGATAGGACTTCTTTTTTGTCTCTGTCAAAAGGCCCCTAGTCCAGCTTGTCCTTAGTGACCCTTGAATCTTTGTGTGATTCACAGATCTGTCAGGTGTGCCTCTGTGCTATTCATTCTCATGAACTCAACAAACATTTCTGCATATTAGGAGCTGCATGGCATGGCACTGGGAACATCCATATCGGTGATACATACTTTGGGGTGGGCCCAGGCTTCCTGGCAAGTTGCCAGCCCTTTGATTACCACCCTTGGGGCACAGTGATGCAGACCCCCAAGTCTCCCCACCTCTCCATCCTTTTCACAAAGCCATCCACGTTCTCAGAGAAGAGTTGCTGAAGTTAGAACATGAGCTCTGTGTGCAGCATCCATGAAGCTGCCTTGAGGGCCAGCGTCACGGGCGCACAACCTCTGGCCACACAGGGCCCCGTGCTTGGTTTAACGTATTGTCGCCATCTTGAAAGTCTTGATTTTTGAACAAGGGTCCCTGCAGTTTTATTTTGTGCTGGGCCACACAAATTATGCAGCTAGTCCTATTTACCATACTGGTAATTTGATTGTTTTTTTTTTAAAGTATATATGTTTTTATTATATGTATATAGCCAGCTCCTTTTACAGTGACACATGCTTAGTGATTTTCTTGTTGCTGCTTTCCCTCGTAATTTCCTCTCGGGTACCCATACTTCTAGGGGCACGGAACAGGAATCATAACGTTGCTCTAGCTACATACTCCCCCTTGGGCTTGGCTTTTCTGCTCCTCTGTTGCGTGCCATGCTCATGGTGTCTCCTGCCTAATGAGACTTTGCTCATCTCCCTGGGGCATACCAGTGGCTGTAGAATACTGTCCAGTCCCTTGCCACATCTGAGTGCCCAGTTCCTGGGAATCGGCTCCAACAGAAGGCAGGGTGCCTCGGATGAGGCTTGGACAGTTTGGCAGCAGGAATGGGACTTTGGCTTCTCTCTCTCTCTCTCTCTCTTTCTTTTTTCACTCAGCGTCTCACTCTGTCACCCAGGCTGGAGTGTGGTTGCACAGTCATGGCTACTGCAACCTTGACCGGTTGGGCTCAGGCGATCCTTCTGCCTCAGCCTTCCAAGTAGCTTAGAACTACAGGTGCATGCCACCATGCCCAGCTAATCTTTTTTTTATTGTATTTTTATTTTTATTGTAGAAATGAGGTCTCCAACCCCTCAGCTCAGGCAGTCCTTTCACTTTTGCCTCCCAAAGTGCTGGGATTACAGACGTGAGCCACTATGCCCAGCATTTCTTTACTAAGTGCTTTCCAAAGATCTTTAATAAACTGGGTGTCAGATATCCGTCAATCGTGTCAGTGTATAATGGCTGCATACTCTAATTTCCCGTGTTTTGAAAACCAGGCACACCACATCAGGCTTTCTGTATCATTTAGTAACTAACAACATCCTCTTCGAGTGTTCTTGGAGCACATGTAGTGTCCCATGGCCTCTACTCTTCTGCTGTTCCTGGGCCCTTTTCCGTCACCCGATGGTCAGTCTGCCAGAGTGCAGTGGAGTCGGCCTGCCCAGAGCCCCTCTGCACAGACTGCCTCGCTGGCCTCGGAACCTCCTTGCTTTCCCCTGGATGTGTTGAAATTGATTTTGTTTGTGTTCAGCTCAGGCCTGACCCCTCCAGAATATCACAGTCACCTTCTTCCTAGGCACATCACCGCATCAATGAAAAGCCTCAAAAATACTTTCCTTGTGAGATATAAGATTGTCTGCAAGGCAAATGAGGAAGTTATTAATACTCTATTTTTTGACAGAATGAGGCTTCCAGCAGATGGTGCTTGGAAAGTTACTTCCCCCTCACTGTCATCCTGTGCCCCCGGGGCCAGCTTAGGGACCTAACTTGGGAAAGGATCCTCCCCAGCATCCTTCTGCCTGGGTGGCCTGCCAGGTTCTCTCAGCAACAGTGATTCTGGTCCCCTCTCGATCACTTCTGCTATCCCAAGTGCAGGTACCGTTCTTTTACCTTCTGGCACATGAATACATTTCCTAGTTCTTTGAATTAAACTTCATCCCAAAGGCCATTTTATGGAAAAGGGAGCAATAAAGCAAGAGATTCGCCTGCTAGGTATTAGAACCCAGGAGCTGAGTCCTAAGAGCAAGGGCACGGCAGAGTGAGGCACACCCTCCCTGTCACTGGAAGACCCCAGCGGGGCTGAACCACCATCCATCTGGAAGGCCATAGGTAGGATTCACGCGCATGTAGATGGGGTAGCTTAAGTGCTCAGGTACTGAAGCTTTGGTACTTACCTGCTTCGGTCTCTCACCAAATGTTGTCCTGTCTTCCCACCTGTCTTTGCTGGCACTTCAGATTTTTACCTGTATGCAAACTGAAGAAGGGATAAGAAGAATCTAAGGGGATAATTTCACGCCACTCTTCTTGTCTCACGTAGAATACAAATAGCCCAGCTCTGGATTGAGCAATAGTAGTTAAGAGCAGTAGTTCTCAACCCTTGGACATTAGAATCATTTGTGGGGGGAGTCACGTGGGGGTTAAAAAATACCCCAGTGATCAGCCCCATGCCAGACCCTCAGCATAAAAACAAAACCACTCCCACAAATATGGACAGCTGCTGTTCTGGAGAGCTCCCTGTGAGTGGAGGTTTTCAAGTTGCAGGCAGACGGTGGCTGAGATATTGGAGAGGGGATTCTGATGTTCGAGGGTCCTTCCAAGCTCAGACTCTGTGACTCCATAGCCTCGTTATAACTGGAGTAATGAAACATGATTTCACGGGACCATCATACTGTCAAAAGAACGTTCTTAAGCTGAATTCTGCTTTGCAGAAGAACTTACTTTAATTGGACTTTTCCCTATAATTATTAGATGATATGTGGAGAACACACACACATACACACATACAATCTGCCTTGGAGGGAATCTTCCTATTCTCCTAAGGCATTTGTCTCAAGCATCCTGCTCTCAGGATACCAGTGAGACTGTCAAGGAGTGTTCCCATACTTTAGATGCATAGACAGCAAATCCTTGATTTGCTATCAGGGTGATTACAAATCGTGTTTCCTAAAGTGTGATAAATTGATTATCCATTTCTCCTGATTAGGCAGCAGATGGATTTTTGTTTGTCGTAGGATGTGACCGAGGGAAGATACTCTTTGTCTCAGAGTCTGTCTTCAAGATCCTCAACTACAGCCAGGTATTGTTCGTGCCCCTGTTGGTTAGGGGCAGCCTCACAGCAGTCAGAAATGCCACCCCGTTTTTTTCAGAATAATTACAGTCTACAAATCACTTGTGAAATCCTTCATTTGGAAGATTCTTGACTTCTCAATAGATATATCTGTTAAAATACATTTAAACTTTGAAGCCGGGCTCGGTGGCTCAGCCTGTAATCCCGCGCTTTGGGAGGCTGAGGTGAGTGGATTGCCTGAGCCCGCGGGTTCGAGACCCGCCTGGGCAACTTGGTGAGACCTCATCTCTGCAATAAATCAAAAAATTAGCCGGGCGTGGTAGCGCGTGCCTGTAGTTCCAGCTACTTGGAAGGCTGAGGCGGAAGGATCGCCGGAGCCCAGCAGGTCGAGGCTGCGGTGGCCGGGAGCGTGGCACTGCGCTCCAGTCTGGGCGACAGAGTGAGACTCCAACTCAAAAAAAAAAAAAACTTTGAAAAATTGTTCATTATGTTCCATATTTCCCCCATTAGAGAATCTGGCTCTGACCTGACCAACAGCTCTATGACTTTTTTATTGCTTCAATATAAGTATCACGACAGGGGGTGGGGGGGCGCAAAGCTGTCTGACAAGGAAGAAAGGCAGGCAGGTGATACAGTACTAGAGACTAAGAAATCGGGAATCTACCCATACTGTGTTTGCAGTGATGTGTCACTTATTAGCTCCAGCTTCCTCTGAAAATTCATGCTAATAACCCATACCCTTTTTGGTGCTTATAGGATCAAATAAGAGTAACACTTACGGAAGCTTCTGCGACAGAGCTTTTCACCTATGATGTCCCCAGAGTTTTTATTCATTTATTCATCCGTTCACTCTTTCACACACTGACGTTTGCACAGAAGCTTGGTAGGCAGAAGACTTGAAGAATTAAAATGACACTTATGTAAATTACAATAACTTTGACGTTTCCGAAGTGTTTTGCCCTTTTTCGTCTCAGAGCAGAGTTATAGAGGCAGTTTCTATGATGTCTGCTAACAGATACAATACCAGATATACGGGTTCACACAGGAAATGCTGGAGACATGTGTACAGATTCATACGGGACATGTGTATAGGTTCACATGGAAAATGTTGGAGATCTTATGCTCAAAAATACAAAATGAAGGCAAAGGATGTGCAGACTGTGAGCACTTACTTGTCGTATAATTGATCTTCCTCATGCAGTTGACTTGTTGTGTGTAACATCTCGTCCCCCCAGAATGATCTGATTGGCCAGAGTTTGTTTGACTACCTGCATCCTAAAGACATCGCCAAAGTCAAGGAGCAGCTCTCCTCCTCCGACACTGCACCCCGGGAGCGGCTCATAGATGCAAAAAGTGAGTGCCGGAGAGGTCCCCGTTTTCTTGGCAGCCGCTCCCAGGTGGCCCCAGTGAGCACCAGTGAGTGTGGGGCACAGATGTTTGCCATGGGCTCAGCCTCTCTGTCCCTGCTTCTCTGCCCCTTTCCTGGGCACCAGAGCAAATTTGGACTAAATAGAATCATTTATGTTTTTATTTTTTTGAGTTAGAGTCTTACTCTGTCAGCCAGGCTGGAGTGTAATGGCAAGATCACAGTCCAGCGTAGCCTCAACCTCCTGGTCTCAGACTGTCCTTCTTCCTCAGGCTCCCAAGTTGCTGGGACTTCGGGCGCGTGCCTCTACACCCAGCTAAGTTTTTTATTTTTTGTAGAGATGAGGTCTCACTATGTTACCCAGGCTGGTCTCAAATTCCTGGCCTCAAGCAGTCCTCTCGCCTTAGCCTCCCAAAGTGCTAGAATTATAGGCATGAGCCACCACACTCAGCTTCAAATGGAATTATTTACGTTTACATAAAGAAAAAAACTCAACGTCCAGATTTACTGGGAAGACCTACTTTGACTTGATTCTTTCTGATTTTTAGACTTTTTTCCCCCCAGAGTCTAGCCGTTCCCCGTTTTGCTCCTGAACTTGAAGAACTAAGTTTGATTTGTTCCCCCAGAGCTAGTGGCCTCTTTATCTGGAGTTGCATACATGCGCCTCATAAAAGGAAGACCCTCCAAATGTAAACGTTTCTTTAGCAGAGTGTCCCTCGCTAGATTGGCACTCCCTTCTGTTTGTCGTCTTGAACTCGAGGAACCTCCATTCATACCCCAGCTTCCGGCACCTGCACCCCGTCCCGTGTTCCCTGGGTGGGGCCCCAGCAGCCCTCTTCTCCGTCAGTCCCGTGGGAGGCTGTGTAGTCCTGTATGGTGTGGATTCTGGAGGCAGATTGCTGGGCTCCCATCCTGGCTCCACCATTCACTACCCATGTGACCTTGAGCAAGTCACTTAACCTCTCGTGCCTCAGTTTTCGCATCTGCAAAATAGTACCTATTTCATTGGGTTGGTGTGAGGATTAAATATGTGAGTATACATAAAGCAGGTGGGAGAGTTCCTAGCACGTAGTAGGTCCAGTATCCTTGTGGCATTAACCTTGGCCCAGTGCGGTCTTGCCTAACTAGCATCCTGCCGCCAAGCGCTTCATGTACATCCCTGGAAAGAAATACCCTCAGAGGAATCGCCTTTAAAACATCCCTCTCCTCACCCTAAACTCCTCACCCTAAAGATAAAATGCAATTTCTGGGACCTGTTGTTCTTTATAGTCTGGCCTTGGTTATTTGTTTTTGAGTCGGGGCTCTCACTCTGTCACCCAAGCTGGAGTGCCATGAGAGGGTCACAGCTCACCACAGCCTCAGACTGCTGGGCTTAAGCAATCCTCCCCTCTCAGCCTCCTGAGTAACTGGAACTATAGGCATGTACCACCATGGCTGGCTATGTTTTTGATTTTTCATAGGGACAGGGTCTAACTATATTGCCTGGACTGGTCTCGAGCTCCTGGGCTCAAGCAATCCTTCCGCCTCAGCCTCCCAAAGTGCTGGGATTACGGGCGTGAGCCACCACGCCCAGCTGGCCTTGGCATTTTTATAGTGACCCAAGGGAAAAAAGATGAATGGTGTTTGGTTTTTGCCTTTGAGGCTCTTACCACATAGGGAAACGAGGAGAGACAGCACCCTGCCTAATAATAGATGCAGTCATAGAAGTAGTACCAGGCATAGAGAATGGGGTGATTAATTCTCACGTGGGCGTGAGGACAGGCATCACTGAGTAGATGACAGCCAAGGTGGGTTTGAAAAGATCAATTCATGTTCGCAGTGACTAAGGGAATACAAGAGCAGAGGACGCGATGTGTGGACAGTGCACTGGTGCAGAGCCACGTGGCCTGCTCCAGGCTGTTAGACAGACATGTAAGGAGGGTAGAAGCTGGCCCGACAAGGCCTTTTATTCTGCAGGGCTGCTGCAAAGGACCGTGAGCTGGTGGGGCAGGCTCGGAGCAGCATCCTGGGAGAGGTCCCTGAGTGGCGATGTGGGAGGAAGGGAGGAGGGAGGAGACCCGGGGGCGCCCTGGGCAGCGGCCACTCCCTGGCACGGCTGCCCTTGTGATGAGTGCAGGGCTGCCCCCAGCTTCTGCACTCGCACACAGCCAGTGTTTCCTAAGGAGGCCTGTGCCTCAGAGCACCTGGGGGCTTCTTGGCAGTCATGCACCACCTCCAGAGATTCTGACTTGCTTGTTCCAGACAGCCCTGCCCACTAGAAACAGAACGCAAACCACACATGTCAGCCACGGGTGTCATTTTACACTTTCTTAGTACATTTTTTTTTTTTTGAGTTGGAGTCTCACTCTGTCGCCCAGACTGGAGTGAAGTGGCCGCTCCCGGCCACCGCAGCCTCCACCTGCTGGGCTCCGGTGATCCTTCCGCCTCAGCCTTCCAAGTAGCTGGAACCACAGGCACGCGCTACCACACCCGGCTAATTTTTTGATTTATTGTGGAGATGAAGTCTCGCCAAGTTGCCCATGCGGGTCTTGAACCTGCGGGCTCAGGCAATCCACTCACCTCAGCCTCCCAAGGTGCGGGATTACAGGCTGAGCCACCGAGCCCGGCTCTCATCATGTTTTAAAAAGTAAAAATAAATGTAAAATTAATTTTTTTTTTGAGTCAGAGTCTCTGTCACCCAGGCTGGAGTGCAGTGATATGCTCACAATCACCACAGGCTCAATCTTCTGGGCTCAGGTGATCCTTCTGCCTCAGCCTTCCAATAGCTAGAACCACAGGCACGTGCCACCATGCCTGGCTGAAGTTTTTGATTTATTTATTGCAGAGACGAGGGCTTGCTGAGTTGCCCGGGTGATCTCGAATGCCTGGGCTCAGACAGTCCCCTCGCCTCGGCCTCCCAAAGTGCTGGAATGACAGGCGTGAGTCGGTGCATCTAGCCAAATGTAAAATTAATGTTTTAAGTTAATTTTAATAATACATCTTTTTTAACTCAATAAATCTAAAATATTATTTCAGCATGCAATAATTATTAAAAAAGTAAGTTCTTTTACATTCTTTTTCTTACTCTAAGTCTTTGAAATACTGTGTGTGTTTCACCCTTGCAGTACACGTCAGTTCAGAAAAGTCACATTTCAGGGGCTCAGTGACCACACGCAGCTAGTACGTGTTGGACGACACAGGTCTAGAATGGGGTGGTTTGACCAAGCATCCAGGGATTTCAGCCAACAGCTGGCTTGAGAACTCATTCCACTTCCTCCCCTCCATTCCAGTGTCCAAGTCTGGCCGCCCTTCAAGCATCAGCCCAAGGCTTCCTCTGGGAGGCACAGATTGTCTGTGCTGTTCATTTGGCGCTAATCACACATCACCCTGCATTAGTATTAATCTCTTCTCAGTGCACGTCCGTGTCTTGTCTCAGTCATAGCTCCTATTGGACAAGAACTCCATGCTACATTTCTTTCTACCACCGGGCACCTAGCCCATATTGTCTAGTAGAACAGTCCACGTAATCTATAGAGTTCCAGAGCGACAGCGCGCCTGTCCGCATTGCGTCTGTTAAGGTCTAAACTGGGAAGAGAGGTTGGCCTCCTGTTATCATCATAAAACAGTGAGGCAGTAAAGAAAAGGCTTTGTTCAAGGTCACACGCCCCCTCCTGACAGACAGCACTACTCTCAGTTTATCACATTTTGTGTATTGATTTGCAGCTGGACTTCCAGTTAAAACAGATATAACCCCTGGGCCATCTCGATTATGTTCTGGAGCACGACGTTCTTTCTTCTGTAGGATGAAGTGTAACAGACCTTCAGTAAAGGTTGAAGACAAGGACTTCCCCTCCACCTGCTCAAAGAAAAAAGGTAACCATTGAACCACTCTCGAAAATCCTAGGGCAGGTGAGGCCTGCGGCCTATGGTAGAACTCTCAGCAGGGCACTGGCCCAGAGGTCCCCAGCTGGACAGAGCAGCAGGCCCTGGGACCGCAGCCAGGACCCTGCTGTCCTCCCTAGTGCAGGGTGGTGGAGAGCTGAGGAGGGAACTGAGAAGCTTTGCCGTGGTGCCATGATGGCAGAGATTTGTGGAGAGGCTGCCATTGTTTAAATTCTTCTTTAATGTGGTTGGGAAAGACTACTCTAAGCCACGATCCTGCTGCCTCCTGAGCACTCAGCAGCCCACCAGAATTGTCGTCCAAGTCCCCCAGCGAACTTCATGTTGCTAAACGCAATGGGCACTGTTCATTCTCCTTCCTTGAAGTATTCTCCTCCCTTGGCTTCCATGAGGCACCTCCCCAGTCCTCTGTCCCTCTGGGCCCTCTTCCTGGTTCCTCCTGCCAACTCCCCTCTCTGTCCTGGGGGCTTCCTCTCTCTGTTGATACTCTGTCCAGAGGCAACGTCATCCACTCCCTTAGCTTTAAGTGCCACTTACATGCCAGTGACTTCCTAGATTGTATTTTCAGCTAAATTTTTCTTTTGAACTCCAGATTCATAAATAAACTGTGTACCAAATCTACCTGCTTAGATATCTCAAGGGCCTCTTAAATATGACCCATGTCAAAGTGACCCCGGGCTGTTCCCTCAGCTACTCTTCTGGCTACTAACACTGGAAGCCGGGGAGGTCCCCGCACACCCCTTCTCCCCACCCACCCCTCGCTCCCGTCAGTCACGAAGTCCTGCCAGGATGAATCTCATCTGCAGAAGTTACCTGATAGATGTTTGTCCCTCTTCACGCAATCTGCTGTCACTCACATCCAGGCTATCCTCTGTTCTCACCAGATCTGGTAAAGTAGGCCCCATGCGCCCTTCGCACAGCGCCCAGGATGATCTTTGTATCAGTTTCCTCCTGCTCTTGAAGAAAAGTTCCAAGTATCTCACGTGATCACACAGCCCCCAACCTGCCCCTGCTCAACAGGCTCGGGCCACGCCCACTTCCCTAGATGCCTGCAGCCCCTTGCCAGGCACCGGCTCTGCACGCGCTGTTCCCTTTGACTGGGATGTCTTTCATTATTCTTATTAGAAAATTGTTTAAAATTATTTGAAATAGAAATGGCGTCTCGCTGTGTTGCCTTGGCTGGTCTCGAACTCCTGGGCTCAAGCAGAACTCACACTTCGGCCTCCCAAAGTGCTGAGATTACAGGCGGGCGCCAGCTGCCTCTGACTGGACTTTCTTCCTACTCCCTGCCAGCTCCCCTTCCTCAGCTCGCTCCACCCTCACACTGCTGAGGTCTTCTGCAGCACCCTGCAGGCTTGTTTTCTTATCACTGCAGTTAGGTCCTTACTTGTGTGGTTATTCCTTTAAAGTCTGTCTCCCCCACCAGTCTGGAAGCTCCACAGGGCCTTCTGGGATTTGTTTTCCCCTGTATTCTGGTTAACCAGCACAGACCCCAGGCTTGGTAGACACCCGCAGCGGTCTGGCTGCCGTTGAAGCCTGCAGGCGCTGCACACTTAGTGTGTCCCAAAGGGAAATCTCTGCTCTCTCTTCTATCTAATCCATAGGCTTTCTTCCCTGAGTCAGTGAATGACACCAGCAACTACCCAATGCAGAAAAGCTGAGGTTATCTTCACTCTCCCTCTCTCCCTTAAGCGTGGTACTCACGCCAAACCCCGACGGCTGGACCTCAGAAGTCTCTCCTGCTTCCTTTCCCTGTCTGTCGCTCACCTTTGCTGGTCTGCCATCATTCAGTCCTCATCGTCTCGTGCGGTACCATTGCCCCTGGCCTCTGACCTCTTCCTACATGCAGCTTCTACTCCCTTCCAGTTCACCCATCTGTGTTCCTAGAGCATCCAAGCCACGATGTGATGTTGCTGTTTCCCCACATTAATATCTTTGGAGGCTCTCTCTCTCCCACCTGGAAAAAGACCCACACATTGGTTAGCAAATAATCCAAGGCCCTTGTGATCTCCCCCGATCTACCTCCCCTCGCCCCCCAGCACCCTCCTCCTCCCTTCAGCCACACAGAGCTCTGGGCCACTCATCTTCCTTGCTTTGCTTCCTCCATGGGTCTTTCTGGGGAGCTCTCCACTCCCAGGTGGATGTGGACACCCGTCCGTGGCATACGTAATGCCCCTGGTATGGCTGGCCCTACCAAGCCTACTGACACTGGATGGCAGCTGTCGATCTTCCTGTCTGCCTCCTCACTAGGTGCTCACCTCTGGAGAGTGAGGCTCTTTTTCAATCGTTGGACTCCCTGTCTCCATCCCACCCACCACCGGCTGCCTGCACCTCCCTTTCCCAAACCCAGCACTGACACTAACCACCAACTTTGCTCTCTAGCAGATCGAAAAAGCTTCTGCACAATCCACAGCACAGGCTATCTGAAAAGCTGGCCGCCCACAAAGATGGGCCTCGATGAAGACAACGAACCCGACAACGAGGGGTGTAATCTCAGCTGCCTTGTCGCAATCGGACGACTGCATTCTCACATGGTTCCACAGCCAGTGAACGGGGAAATCAGGGTGAAATCTATGGAATATGTTTCTCGGCACGCAATAGATGGGAAGTTTGTTTTTGTCGACCAGAGGTAAGAGTCTGCACATGACCCTTGAGCAATGATGGTAGAGCATTTTCAACTTTGAGCCAAGAAGCAGAGAAGACTGTGCCATCAGTTGGCTTTTCTTTTTTTCTTTTCTTTTTTTCTTTTTTTGAGACAGAGTCTCACTCCGTCGCCCAGGCTGGAGTGCAGTGGCACGCTCACGGCCACCGCAGCTTCAACATGCTGGGCTCAGGTGATCCTTCTGCTTCGGCCTTCCAAGTAGCTGGAACTACAGGTGTGCACCACCACGCCTGGCTAATTTTTTGATTTACTGTAGAGATGAGGTCTCGCCATGTTACTCAGGTTGGTCTTAACCCCGTGGGCTCAGGCAGTCCTCTCACCTCCACCTCCCAAAGTGCTGGGATTATAGGCATGAGCTACTACACCTGGCAGCTGGCTTTTCTAAGAACAAAGAAAGAGACAGAAATGGTGAAGTCTGTCCTAAACAATGAGACTCATTTAGGGCATCATTGAAAATACAGAGAGCTGCTCTGTCATTTTTTGGCATATAGAGACTGCTAAGTGGGGTGATTTGATGTCACGGCTGCAAGAGAAGCAGGCATAGCATGCTGTCTGAGTCTGTGGAATGTGATTAGAATTCTGGATATGGGACTTAGAAGCAGTTACTGAGTCCTGAACGGTCCAATATAGTAGTCATTGGTCACAGTAGCCTCACATGTAAGTAACGGCACAGACATAGACCCTTTTCATCATCACAGAAAGTTCTGTTGGACAGTATTGATGTAGGCCAGCCTCCTCATTTTAAGGTTGAGGAACTGAGGCCCGGCCTGGAGACTGGCCTCCTGCAAGATTCACTAGTTGGTGATGGGCCTGGACTGAAAACCCAGATGTCCCACATCTACCCTACTGCCTTCCTTAAGAACAGTCACAGGCCAGTCGTCTTTCTGGCTGCTGGAGACAACCACAGAACGCTGGAAAAGAAGATGGCCACTTTGCAACTTCTGGTATTTGGTTCTCCTGATTCCAAGCAGGCAGTAAAAGGCCTTGCACTGGGACTTAGATTTCTACCACATGTTAATCTAATTAATATGGCTGCCATTTTTAAAACCTCCTAAAATTTGATTTCTTATAATGATAGTCTCTTTAAAAGGCTTCTTTGCTTTGGTTTCTTCTGTTTTTATAGCCGTATTTAAATCTGGATGCCTAAAAAAAAGAGAGCGAGAGAAAGATCCCCTCAGTAAGCCCTCTGAAAATCCACCCGGCGTTTTGCCTCCAGCCTTGTCCTTGTTCTCATAGGCCATAGCAGGGTTCATTCACGGTAAAGCTGGGTATTGATCGTCTGAATGGCCTTTTCTTCTTTAAGAATTCCTTTGTTCCCTTTTTAGGGCAACAGCCATTTTGGCATATTTACCACAAGAACTTCTAGGCACATCATGTTATGAATATTTTCACCAAGATGACATAGGACATCTTGCAGAATGTCACAGGCAAGGTAAGCTGGGCTTTGCACAAGTTCTTAAGCTAAAGTGTTCCCCTGCTTCTAGACCAGTCCACATGACCTCTTGGAGAAGTCTGTCCCCAGGGACGTAGGAGTCGGCCAGCCAGGACTTTTCAGGCCAAAACGTCCATGTGAAGAAGAGGCCAATGCCTCCAGGCATTATTTGTTTGCTTGCGTGTGCCCCATCCTGACTGCAGAGTGGGCTTTTTGGGTTTTTTTGAGGGGGGTATTTTCCACCACAAAACTTCAGGTTAAGTAATGACTAGCAGTTTTTTGTACATAGGGCACAGCACTTTCTGGAAGACAGCTCTTATTCAGAAGGCTTACCTGGACCTGTAAAGATTTAGTTTGGCCTAGACTGATCTGATTTTCTTTTCCATACAAACCTGCATCTATCTGTCTTTTCTTTCCTTCCTTCCTTCCTTCCTTCCTTCCTTCCTTCCTTCCTTCCTTCCTTCCTTCCTTCCTCCCTTTCCTTCCTCCCTTCCTTCCTTTCAAGTCAGTCTCACTCTGTCGCCCAGGCGGAAGTGCAGTGGCACAATCACGGCTCACTGCAGCCTCGAACTTCTGGGCTCAGGAGATCCTTCCACCTCAGCCTCCTGAGTAACTGGGGCTACAGGTGTGCACCACTCTGTTGTTTGTAGAGATGAGGTCTCACTATATTGCCTGGGCTGGTCTTGGAGCGCCTGGACTCAAGCAATCCTCCCGCCTCAGACTCCCAAAGTGCTGGGTTTACAGGTGTTTTCCTTCTTGACCAGTGGTGTGGCCACATACGCAGCCTCCTGAGATGAAGACCAACCTTGACCTCCTCTTTTACTTCCTGTTCCTTCGCTTCAGATATGCATTCCCAAAGAGCCCCTTTCACCACCCCAACTGCCGTTCAGGCCCTCGTTCCCACCTGGAGACCTGTGCTAGTCTCATGGGTATTCCTGCTCCCTTACCCCAGTCCATTTCCAAGTTACTATATTTATCCTTAGATCAAGCCTGATGACATCCTCTCCCTGTCTGAAAACCTCCTGCCTTTAGGCTCAAGCCCAAATGCCTTTGACAAGCGTTCGAATCCAAGACCTTGCCACTCCTGACCACAACCCACCTCCTCAGTCTCACTCCCACCCCAGGCTGCAGAGGCCTGAGTTCCAGCCACAGTGACCCTCTCGCGGGTCACTGCCCCACCTGACCTTGCTACTCCTCGGGCACTGCTGGGTCCTTTCCTCCCTCCTTCTCTTGGCAGACTTGTGTCTGTTCCCCAAAGCTCAGATCTGCGTAGCCTTCCCTCACTCCTTTACTGGAGGGCAGGAGTCATACACATCCTGTCTCCTTTTCTGTCTCCAGGGCCTGGCACGTGAAGGATGTTCAGAAAAGTCTGTTATGTGAAAGAATGAGGTTTGCAGAGGGGAGCGGCCTCTAGCAATTCAGATGTCCTTTAGAAGCAAGTGCTGTACTATCGTTTTGGACTCTGTGATGGGGAAAGGTCATGGCCCCTTGGACAGTGCCTTCCCATTCGCTGGTGCTGCTGTGTTAGATGTGTAGCAGAACAGTCAGTAATTCCCTGGAGCCTTCATTTCATCAACTCTGAAAATAGTAACAGCTTAGACCCTCAGAAGCAATGTGTTCTCTGAGTGTTGACCCAAACTGCCTTGCCTTTATATAGGTGTGGTGGCACTGGAGCCTGGGTACTTGAGTATTTGATATCGGGTCTACTGTTTAATACTCTGGTCTGAAGAAACAACAACATTCATGGTTTCTTTGCATTTTCAGTTTTACAGACAAGAGAAAAGATTACAACCAATTGCTATAAATTTAAAATCAAAGATGGTTCTTTCATCACACTACGGAGTCGATGGTTCAGTTTCATGAACCCTTGGACCAAGGAAGTAGAATACATTGTCTCAACCAACACTGTTGTTTTGTAAGTGTTTTGTTTTTTCCCCCTCTATCAGAAGCTCTCTTGCTTCACAGAGCGATGCCTTGGGCTCCTTATCTGGGAAAGGGGGTACAGACAATAGCCAGTGTCACGTCCTTTAAAGCCTCTTGCTAGTACCTTGGGAAGCCTCAGGATTGGCAGAAGCAGACTGGGTTGTTAACAGAGGACAAGCTTCAATACTCATCCCACGCAGGCCCCAGCTTTTGGAATTGCTCCAGAAAACAGTGACATTTCCTTCCTGTAATGCAACCAACCTGTGAATTCCACAAGCCCTGCACGCCAGGCATCCATTGCGCTACCAAGGGTTTGTCAACCCATGAGAGGCTCCCATGGGCACCAGTTCATATTGGCCACGGCTGAGGATAGGCAGGTTTCCATGCCCACCAGGCGGGTGGCCCGAGCGCTGGCACCTCAAAAGGCTGCCACCTACCGAGTAAGCATAGGCAGGGAAGGAGCCTCCTTTGGTCAGACCTCCATCCCTTATAGTGTCCAAACTCCCACCTGTGGCTACAGCTGAGTGGGGGGCTGGGGCAGGGTGCACTGTAGGCTGGCAGGAGGCACTGGGGCAGTGATGGTGGGCTGTTGTGGCTACAACCTCTGCTGGACTGTGTCCCACACAAGTTAGGGAGCCCAGGCAGGCAGTGACGCCAAAGGCCAGGATGCTGACCGTCATGGAATCAGACAGCGAGGAGAGCTGTTCGGCCATGCAGACAGACACTTCATTTTCTGGCCTGTCCAGGTCCAGCGTGGACATCGGACACCTTGACCAAGGTGAAAGGTGCACAGTTCTGAGCAGGCCTGACTCACGTTTTTTTATTGCTGGAATGTTCACAGAGCCAATGTCCTGGAAGGCGGGGACCCCACCTTTCCACAGCTCACAGCGTCCCCCCACAGCATGGACAGCATGCTGCCCTCTGGAGAAGGTAACTATGTACTGCCAGGGCACTGGGGCTTGCCCATGAGAAGCTGCTTGATCAAATCCCCTGTCTCCAAATCTTGAGAGTCCCCTGCCATCGTATTCTGTGGAACAAGAGAGGCCTCAAGGGGCTGACGTGATTTCCCTATGAGTACCAAGGCGCTGCCATCTCCCTTTCTCTGTTGAACCTGAAATACTGGGACTCACTGTTGCCCTTCCTGGGGCCGCCTGGACTCTGGAAGCCCTTGAAACAGCAAGCTCCTTGCTCCTCTTGTGCTTTCCTTCTGTGTTGCCTGGTGGCTGTGTGTGAAACGCTCTCTGGTGACTTTCACTGGCTCCTGTGGTTGGGAGGAAGGCGTCTGTCGACGCTGGGGTGTGACACTCAGCAGCTCCCTCCCCAGGGCTTGGCCCAGGCACTGCTCCACATTGGGCTTCTCCTTCCTGGGACCACCTCCACATGCGTGGCTTCAGATCCCCCCTCTCCACTGCCGACTCCATGCCCTGAGCTCCAGGTCTATCTCTCCAGGTGACTCTGCCAGGAGAGGCCCTCGTGACTTGATTGGTACCTGCTGCTTCAGATTCCTCTATCATGCCCTCATTGTCTTTTTGTGATGAATTCCTGGGAGGAGGCTCCCAAGTTTTGTTCTGACTCAGTGTTCTAGCACATGTTGGTTGCTGGGCCTGGAAGACATCCCCCTCCTTGCCTCTCTGTCAAGCTGATTTATACTCATCTCTTAAGATTCAGCTCAGAGTTAACCTCTTTCAGAGAGCTGCACCTGGCCCTGGAGAAGTTGGGCACCTTGTGCATACCTGTCAAACTGAATACACTGTGCCCCAGCCGTGGTTCATCTTATCTGTCTCCCTGGTAGACTGTGAGCTCCTCGAGGGCAGGGGTTGTCTCTGTAACCCTGGCCCAGTGGTCGTCAGTAAACAGTTTTGGGGGTGCATGAAGGGAAAGAATTAGATGCTTCATGTCAACACTTTGGCCTTTGATCCTGGAAGGGAGCTTGAGCCTTTCCCTGCTAGAATGCCTTTTTTTCTGACAAGCTGTGGCTCTAATGTCCCTCAAGGTACAACCCTGATGTTGCACTTCAAGTGGATCATGGGATGAATTGGTTTTAATTGAACACATAATAGCATTTCTTCCTTAGTTTTCTCTTTCCAACTCTCAGATTCCTTTGTTGTAGGTGGCCCAAAGAGGACCCACCCCACTGTTCCAGGGATTCCAGGGGGAACCAGGGCTGGGGCAGGAAAAATAGGTCGAATGATTGCAGAAGAAATCATGGAAATCCACAGGCAAGTAACACCTTCTAGTTGCTCTATTAAATCAGTACTTTTTAACCAAGGGTAACTGAACCCCCAAGGAATGTTTGGCAAGGTGTGGGGATACTTTTAGTGTTTACAACTGGGTGGGAGGTTGCTGCTAAACATCCAGCGGGTAGAGACCAACCATGCTACTTGCTAAACATCCCATTGTAAGCAGGACCCCCCCAACAAAAAATCATCCTATCCAAAATATCAATAGTACTAAGATGTGGAAATCTTGCCTTTAATAAAGATGCTAAACCAGAACAGGCCTGAGCTAAAGGTGACTCTGGAGGAGACTCAACTTAATACTTTGCGTTTGGGCACATCAAGGAGCTGTCCAGCAAGGAACATGACAGGACTGCAAGACTAGAGCTTTGAACTGCCAGAGAATGATCCAGGCCTGAACACAATATCTGCTTCTCTCAGTTGAAAAGCTGCCTAGGGTTAATAATAGAGTCCAAGCGGATGAGCTAGTGATAGAGGCCACTTTCTTGGGGGAGACTTCCTTTCCATAGGAAAAGAAAGGAAACTGGAAGCAGTCCACCTGGGTTTGAGTGCTGGGCCTTCTCTCTACCTGGCTTAGGAAATTCACTTAACTGCTCTGTTGACTTAAACCATAAAAGGGAGACACTGTCTCCCAAGGATTATGTTAGGATTGGGAGGGCATTCGAGAAAATTCCTGGAACACAGCCTGACGTATAGTGAGTGCTCACAAATTAATTAAATTTTAGTCTGTAAGAACAGTCATTGAGAGGGAAGCAGTTATAAGTTGGTCTGAATTTGGGCAATGGAGGGTGGTAACCAGATTCTTCAGAATGCAAACTTAAGGTAACAGTCATAGAAAAAGGAAAAATGACTAGCCTTCCCTACTGCCACTGAACTAGCTCCCTCAGGAGAATTAGAAGCTGGCCTGTTTTCCAGTAGGCCATAGAGGGTTCTGTTCCAACCCCACAGGACTGATGGATGTGGCTTCTTCATCAGGAAGGACATGAGGATAGTGTGTGGTATAACCAGGTTCTGACCAGCCAATGCATACCCTGTACTTTGCTTGAGACCATCCAAGTACATTATCAAATATAGTCCTTGACCTCAAGGATCTTAAAATCTTGGAGAAATCTATTTTCTTTAAGATAGTAAGAAAAGAAGAGTACATGGGCTGAAGCAAGCAAGAGAGGGAAGATCTGAACTTGGTCTTGCCAGGTTTGGAAATGAGGGTGGGCGTTCCCTCTTTTAAAAAGCCAGGCACATGCTTGAGTGGGCCTGTGAGGGGCCAGTTCAGGGTCGAGAACAGCACCTAACTGGCAGCACTTATGTAGGAAGGAGTCTCAGAGCTATGATGAGAAATTGTTGAGAATCCCAAGAAATGATTCTGAGCAGTTTGGACTAGAAGAAAAAGTGTTGTGTTAAGCTCTGTGGAAGTTGGATTGGAGTAGGGAGAGGGCAAGGTGGGCATGCTCGACAACCCAGGAATGAGACCTTATCCTAGAGTGATGATACTTTGAAAAGAGAAATCAATAATCTAAGGACTAGATTAAATAAGAAATGATGAGAAGGCAATTTCAAGATGGGAAACATGGGAATATCAGGGTTGCATAGGCATAAGTAGGGAAAAAAGGGAGACACTCGGCAGTTTTTCAGTAAGCAATTAGTAGCTGTCTGTGCTTGCTGAGAGTATATGATATGTAGTTGTGTCCTGCCTTTGAGAAGCTTATGATATAGGAGAGAAAACTCATTCAATCACTCACCTAGATAACTAGGCAGTGCAGGCCAAGAGCCAAAAGACTTCTGGGCAGTGAAGGAGTGGTCCCTGGGTGACCTGAAAGCTGCATTCATCCACGCAGGAGCTGAGAGCTTCGTGGTCACTGCGACCATACTCTTCCCTAAAGAAAGCCAAATTGATGACTTCCTTTCCGGAGGTCCTTCAGACTGACAAAAGTTTAGATGGATTTACAGTTCTAGGTCTTCCCTTCTATAGACCTATTGAGAGAGATGCTGAAAGGGTCTGGGGCCATTTTTCATCAGCTGCAGCCTTACAAGTCTGCTCTTCCCACTATTAATACTACTACCAGGCTGCTACTTTTTATATCCAGTACTCTCCATTTCTTAAGAGCATTCATTAGCTAAACTGTAGAGAATAGGATAAATCCTTTGTTGTAGATTCCAGTTTATAGCATCAAAGATGGAGGGTGAACGTCTAAGGTCTTCTCCAACTCATCTGGACTCTGTGAGGAAATAAAACTGGCCACTTACTTGAAATTCACCAACCTGAATCCAAACCCTAATGCAAGGGCTTTGTCATGAGATGCTTGACTCCTGGGACTGCATTCTAGATCAGTTGTTCATGGAACAAATCCAGCTTGTCACCTGTTTTTGTAAATAAAGTTTTATTGGAACGCAGCTACGCCCATTCATTTATATCTTGTCTGTGGCTGCTTTCAAGCTCCGGTGGCAGAGTTGAGCATTTGTGACAGAGACCATATGGCCTACAGAACTTAAAATAGTTACTATCTGGCCCTTATAGAGGGTTTGCCAAACCCAGGTCTAGATCCGTATTCTCTTTCTCACCCCCCACCACTTCATAAAACACACCCTTCACTGAAAAGACAGTCTAACTGTTCTCTTCTCTGACAGGATAAGAGGGTCATCACCTTCCAGCTGTGGCTCGAGCCCACTGAACATCACCAGTACACCTCCCCCTGACGCCTCTTCTCCAGGAGGCAAGAAGGTAAGGCAGATGACAGGCCAGAGAGCCTCCTGTTCAAGTTCTGAAATGTGGGGGCCAGAGTGCGGAGTTGCAGTCGTGGTTGTTGAAACACGTTGGACTCTTCACTCTTCATTTCCTCCTTTCTTTCCTTCCTTTCTGTGAGGCTGGGTACAAAGCATACTAGTAAGGGTAGAGAGGCTCGCCAACATCCTCAGAGGATTTATTCCATGTAAGTAGAACAAGGCAGAAAGAATATTCTAAGGAATGGGGAGCTGTCGGTTCACTTCACTGAGGGAGCAATTCAAGAGTTTCCAGGAGGGAAGGATTAGTGAGTACCTCACATCGAAACATATCTCATTCTCTGCCAGTTTTCAAGGGAGAAAATATTACTAGTGTGTAGGGCAGGCACTGGAATCCACAATACCATTAGCAGTGTTTGGAAGTCAGGCCATGCTTTATAGGTGCAGGATACTTGGAATTCTGCTGCCTGGGTTTCCTGTGATGTGACAGCATTGGGTTTAAGTAACCAGTTACCAACCCTCATAAAAAGCTGTCTAGAAAACTATACTATAGATAGGTTTAGAAACCACTCACCTGTTTTCTTCTTTGCCAGGGAATTTACAAACATAGGCCTATGTTAATTGTAAGTCATAAACCTGTTTATAGTGTTTACAGTGTCGGGGTTAGGACAGCCTAAGGGCCGGCATTTTGAACATATTTCTTCCCTATTTTCCTAATACACAGAGAAGGAATATTAGGAATTTACCTAAGTAAGACTCCTAGGGCACAGACCATCAAAAGCAGAGCAAGGGTTTTCAAAACAGGGCTCCCTAGAGGCTCAGGTTACCAAGAGCCATGGTGCTACCAGATGGGATTGGTAGAGGGGCAGTTGCTAAGGAGAGAGGGTAAGGGCAGTATTTGTTGCTGATGATAACACTTGATCTTTCAAGCAAAATTGGAATTTTTAGAAAACTAGTTTCTGCTTTGAGCTTGAAAGCTTCCCAAAACTGATTAGATGGTATTAACAGTGGTGATGTTTTAATGCTGTATAATAAAATGTGTTAACATTTAGATCTACGTAACTCAATGAGCCAATATTTTCAGGGTTTTTTTTTTTTTTTTAGTTGGAATCTTATTCTGTCACCCAGGCTGGAGTACAGTGGCACACTCATGGCCACCACAGCCTCGACTCACTGGGCTCAGGTGATCCTTCTGCCTCAGCCTTCCAAGTAGCTGGAACTGCAGGCATACACCACCATGCCCGGCTAATTTTTTTTTATTATTATAGAGACAAGGTCTCACCAAGTTGCCTGGGCTAGTCTTGAACCCACAGACTCAGTCTATCCTCTCACCTTGGCCTCCCAAAGTGCTGGGATTATAGGCGTGAGCCATGGCGCCCGGCCATAAACCAATATTTTCTAAATCATCAATGCAGGATACTTAAAAATAATTCAAGGGTAAGAGATCCAATCCTAAGTGCCAAGATTTTAACAGGGTACAAAAAATTCATTGATATGGTTTCCACACTGCAACTAACCTTTAAAACTTCCACTTCTCAAGTTCTGATATAATATGAAAGAATACCACAATTATTTGAAAAAGCTATTAAAATATGCCTCCCTTTTCTAACTACGTATCTGTGGGAGGGTGGATTTCCTGCATATACTTGAATCAGCCTGTCTACACAGATTGTGAAGAAGCAGATATGAGAATCCAGTTGAAATCTAGTAAGCTTGACATTAGATTTACAGCCGGGCTCAGTGGTTCAGCCTGTAATCCCAGCACTTTGGAAGGCCGAGGCGAGTGGATTGCCTGAGCCCGCAGGTTCAAGACCAGCCCGGGCAACTTGGAGAGACCTCGTCTCTACAATAAGTCAAAAATGAGCCGAGCGTGGTGGTACGCACCTGTAGTTCCGACTACTTGGAAGGCTGAGGTGGAAGGATTGCTGGAGTCCAGCAGGTTGATGCTGGGGTGACCCTGAGCATACCACTGTACTCCAGCTGGGGCGATGGAATGAGAGTCCAATTCAAAAAAAAAAGAAAAAGACATTAGATTTGCAAAAATGTAAAACAGCAATACTCTTATTAATTTTTTGATGTTATTATTTTGGAACATAGTTATTTTTCACTAAAATGATATTTATATTGGCATGTAGTGGGTTTATTATATTTTTAAAATATACTACTTTTAATTTCAAATATAGAAAATAGTGATTAATACAGCCTACATAAAAAAATCCTTTGGAGTCCTTAATAATTTGTGTGTGTGTGTGTGTGTGTGTGTGTGTGTGTGTATGTGTGTGTGTGTGTCAGAGTGCTGGAGTCTCACTCTTGTCACCCAGACTGGAGTGCAGTGGCATACTCTCAGCCA
>NW_007252920.1:188540-237945 GCF_000164805.1 Carlito syrichta
GCCAAGTTGCCTGGGTGGGTCTCAAACCTGTGGGCTCAGGCAATCCACTCGCCTCGGCCTCCCAAAGTGCTGGGATTACAGGCTCAGCCACCGAGCTTAGCCCTTAATAATTTTTTAAGAGTATAAAGGGGTCCCCAGACTAAAAAGTTATACTGTGGAGATAAAGTTATAATGCCACCTACTGGCAAGGCCTGAAATCACTGCTTTTCCTGAAATCCAGGAGCTACCAAACTTCCTTATCTATATTCAAATCAATGGGTGCCCTTCTGCTAGTCTCAGCCAGAGGAAGGAAGCTGGGGTCAGGACTTGAGAAAGAATTAGAGTTTTGCTACTGAGTAGTAATAATAATGCTCCTAGCTTAGGAACTTAAATCACATGTCACCGAAGTTGGCATCTGCAGTATATACCTGGTGGTGAGATTTACTTCTTGTGTTTTGTTGTTCATTTCTGACTCTTCACAGCTATGTCTCTTGAAAGCTTATTAACAGCTCCACTGATTTCTTCTTCAGAAACATCTGTTGCTATAAAATGTTTCAGTTCCTTACAGGGGAACTGCCCAGCTAGGCTCACTGAAGTTTAAGCCTTGGTCTTAAAGAAATCTTTGGGCAGCACAATTCTAAGTAGTTGAATGATTTTTATTCAGCCTTAATAAGTGATGAGAAAAGAACTGCTTGGGGGGACAGGTTTTTCAATGTGACCATTACTAACAGTACCTTGTTTGAAATCATCCAACAGGAAACTGAAGCCATTCAAAGGTTTTTCCCTCTCCCTTCCTCTTTCCAACATGCTTCATTTTCTTGGTGACACTGTTCATGATACTTATTGAAAATTCCATTTAGGAATGGAAAACTTCACACTTTTCTCCTTTTGTTTGTAGATTTTAAATGGAGGGACTCCAGACATTCCTTCCAGTGGCCTACTACCAGGGCAGGCTCAGGAGAACCCAGGTTATCCATATTCTGATAGTTCCTCTATTCTTGGTAAGTGGCATGATTTATTCATTTCCATTGCAATGAGTTTGCCAAACATCTAGCATAAAGTCAATTTAGGGCCTAATTGTATAAAACAAGCTAGTTCTAGATAAATTTGATTAGAAACAGAGTAAAGATTTACAATTTGTTTAAATCTCTACTTCAAAGTTGACTTGAATGTGTGAGTGCCGGTGGTGTTCCAAGTTTGTCCCTGGAACTCAACAGGAGACTAGAGCATCCTAGACACAGGTTTTCCTCCACATGAGGCATTGTCTCTTCAGAGGGAGAGCCAATGACAGTTCAAAGACAACTCCTAGAAGGGTGATCCATGAGCATTTCAGAGGTACACAAAAGCCATCAAGTGATGAGAGTTTGCTTCTCCCATCACATCCATCTTCTCTACTTGTCTTTCTAGATCTTTTTCCCCCATCTCTCTCTTCTTATTTGCTTTTCTTTCTGCAACTCTCACCTCTCAACTGGTCATATCCGAATATTAAAATGCGGTAACTCAAATAATTTTATCACTTATTGAATTTTAAGCACTTTGTCCTTATTTCTAAAAAGTCAGTTCTTTCCTCTGGAAAAAAGTACATTATAGCCATGCAGCTCCCAAAGCAGCCTCTTTCACCCTACTATTAAATATAAACTTTCTTATGAAAAACTTGCTTAAGAATTGCTCAATCATGCTTTGGTATTTTTCACTCACTAACCAGTCTTTGTCTCCTACCACAGGCGAGAATCCTCACATAGGTATTGACATGATAGACAACGACCAAGGATCCAGTAGTCCCAGTAACGATGAAGCAGCAATGGCTGTCATCATGAGCCTCTTGGAAGCAGATGCTGGGCTGGGTGGCCCTGTTGACTTTAGCGACTTGCCATGGCCGCTGTAAACACTACATGTTGCTTTGGCAACAGCTGCAGTATCAAAGTGCATTACTGGTGGAGTTTTACAGTCTGTGAAGCTTACTGGATAAGGAGAGAACAGCTTTTATGTACTGACTTCATAAAAGCCATCTCAGAGCCATTGATACAAGTCAATCTTACTATGTGTAACTTCAGACAAAGTGGAACTAAGCCTGCTCCAGTGTTTCCTCATCATTGATTATTGGGCTAGCTGTGGATAGCTTGCATTAATTGTATATTTTGGATTCTGTTTGTGTTGAATTTTTTAATCATTGTGCACAGAAGCATCATTGGTAGCTTTTATATGCAAATGGTCATTTCAAATGTATGGTGTTTTTACACTACAAAGAAGTCCCCCATGTGGATATTTCTTATACTAATTGTATCATAAAGCTGTTTATTCTTCCTTGTAAGAATCCTTTACTATAAATATGGGTTAAAGTATAATGTATTAGACAGTTAAATATTTTTAATAAATGTTTCCCTTGTTCTATAAATGCTGTTCCCATTTCAGCTACTGTAATTAGAAAAAGAAAATCCTGTATGTTACCAGGCTGGACCACCAATTTCTACAGTGGGTGTTTAAGGATGATTCATGCCCCTAACGGGTGCAGTGCCTTTCTTACCTTCCTTCGTAACAATTCTGGGTCTAGGTCTAGCATAATTTCCCCATGCGTCTAGCTTAGTTATTACAATAGTTCATTTCTAAGTTGTTGCAGTTTTAATTCGTGTGAAAGCAAAGATGTTATTGCTGACACACAAATTTCAAATCCTCTGAAATTACACATTCAAGATTCTAGGTCACCAGCTGGCTTCTCTACTGCTACCCCTCCCTCTCTAACGCCACTACTTGAAGCTGTGTGGCTGCAAACATTAAGTGACCCCGGATCCAAAACACCTACATATTTCTGATTCCTTCTTGAACTGGACCACAGAATATTCAGAATAGCATTTGTGTAAGTTGCTAAGGAGAGCAACACAGTATAGTGGAAAAAGTACTGAACTAGTATCAAACTGGCTCTGAAACTTAGGGTTAATATATGATCTAGCAAGGTCGTCTTACCCTTCCCATATACTGTTTTGGATTTATAGTGTATTTTATAATTAGTAGGGAATTTAAGTGCCTTGTAACATATATATCAAGTTAGAGTTCCTTAAGCTACTATTTGATTTCTAGTTATAAGCGATATTTACCTCAATAAGACAGAAAATCTGCTACTTATGAGACTAAAAATCTGGTCAAGGTTATAAATTTGGTCAGAAACATTAAAACAATGGAATTTTATTTTGATGAAAAACTCGAGTTTACAATCATTTAGTAAATGAAGAGCTAACACTTCATTTTCCTATCCCATAACTCTTAAGGAAAAAAGCATTAGTAAATAAATATCTGTGAACAGATTAAGGGTAAGGCAGACTGGATAATAAACCACCTCTGATGTTCACACTCCCTGCATGTGACTCACTCTAAAGGGTGAAACAGCACTAGAGAAAACCAAATTGGTAAGATATGGGCATTGAATCTCATCCTTATCATTCAAATAAGCCCAAGATAAATACTCACTTGATGCTCATCATGGGCAGCAAACTATACAAATTTTACTAGAGGAACACTTTGGCAGAAGCACTTAAGTTTTATTGTGCATCACAACTATAAAATGGCTTCAACAGTTCCACTTAACCACCATTTATAAAGTGCAACTATATAATATTCTGCATTTTATCTGGGGTGTGATAAATATCCATCTAAACTGAAAATACCCCAGCTGCCAATTTCCACCACTTTTGAAAAGACCCAGATGTGTGAAAAAGGACTGTCCCCCATACAAAGAACCAATTTCACGAACCTACTGGTAAACAAGTACATTTATATAACTGGAACTTCAGGATGCTAGAGTTGTACTCATTTAAAAAACCATTCAGCTACCTTTGGTCTTTAAAAAAGCCTACACTGCAGTATCCTAAACATTGTTATGTGCATCTCACAATGAAGAAGAGTGGCCTTGCAGTGCAGAATGAAGAGAGTACAACCTCACTGTGAAGAGTAGCATGCTATGGTTTCAAAGAACATCAGCATCACAGCATTGGATTCTGTGCATCAGGATCGAGGTCACTGTTGCCAGAAGGGGGATGGATAGGGAGAATATCCACCTCATCCACTTGCGGAGTTGGGTGCATGACCACCAGCTGGTCCTGGGGAATGTCTGCCGCAGCTGCTGCGAGGTTAGTGATGGATTTACTCTTTACACACTGAAAGTCTACATGCCGACTCTTTCCTTCTTCCTTCTCCCAGGACATTCGAATAAATGGTCTTTGGACATAGTTGTAAATCACTTCTGGGCGGCCCCCAGGCCTCTTCTTTACTTTTTCTTTGTAGGTAGGATAACCTGGAGGAAAGAAAGGTTTTAAAACTGAGGATACACACACACATTTCTCACCCAATTTTGCTTTAGAGGGCTTTTCTGCTGCAGATCCTCAACAAATAGAAATTGAAACAAAGGAAGAAAAACAATATTCCATCCACCTACTCATCAGTTCAACAGTCAGAAACGACAATCCTGATATAATTCAAAAAACCTTCCACTATCCTTTTAGCTACTGAATACACAAGCCACCAGAAAAACATACTTTTTTTTTTTGAGTTGGAGTCTCACTCTGTCACCCAGGTTGGAGTGCAGTGACATGTTCAGGGCCACCGCAGCCTCAACCTGCTGGGCTTGGGTGATCTTTCCACCTCAGCCTTCTAAGTGGCTGGAGTCACAGGCGTGTGCCACTATACCTGGATATTTTTTTATTTATTGTAGAGACGCGGTCTCACCGAGTTGCCCAAGTTGATCTCGAACCCCTGGGCTCAGGCAATCCTCTTGCCTCCATTTCTCAAAGTGCTGGGATTACAGGTGTGAGCCACCGCACCGGCTCAGGAAAATATTCTTAAAGAGGGAACATGGAGGGGTGGGTCCCCAGTACAATGGTATATGACCTGGAGCAGATCTTGGGCTCTAGCTATATATCCTTAATATCCCTAAATTATTCTCTTCACAGGATTATTTGGCCTAAAGGCCTACAATTTACTGCAACATTATCTTTCTAGTTTCCTTAAACCTAAGTCTCATCTTTATTGTGCTCTAGGTTTCTTCTTTTTCTTCTTTTCCCTAAAAGACAAAGCTGTACAGCTCTCCAGGTGGTTCTAGATCCTTCTGTACCTAGGTCAGCAAGGTCAACGTTTTAACCTCCTAATCATTGTAACATTGCTAGTCCCAATAACCAAGCAGTTAATTTAGATTCCCATTTCCAAAGCAGCTTTCCTTGATTAATAATACTTAATGATACTTTCCTCCTTTGGATCATAGTCACTGAAAAGTAACAACTTGTAAGGACCACCTTAGATTTGGAAAAATTTTATAGTTATTTACCAGCAAGGCAATTTCTCCAAAGGTATACTGTCCTTAAGAACTATTACAAATTCCTTCTCTCCTTTTTACTAGCAAGAATTGCTCATTTGGACCAGGGACAGGCAAATATTTTCTGTAAAGGGCCAGAGTAAATATTTCAAACTTGTAGGCCACACAGTTTCTATTGAAACTACTCAACTCTGTCACTGTAAAGGGAAATCAGCCATGGAGAATATGTCAATGAATGAGCATGTGTATGTTTCAATAAAACGTTACTTAAAACAGGCAACAAACTAGATTTAGCCCATGGACCAAAGTTAGAACACAGTTTGAATTAAAAAAACAGGCCTCACACAGTAGGGAGTTGATTAGTGACTACTGCATAAGGGAATGTATGCAGGCATCACTGACAGCTAGTATATTTAGCCATGTGTGGAGCATGTGTGTATGTGGTAGGCGTGTGGCAGGTGCAGCAGGGAAGCGAGGCTAAAACCACAAAGACCTGTAGAATGTCTTCCTTATTCCACACTTCTCATCAGCTACCATCTGAAGGACAGCCCCAGAGATCAGAAAGGTACCCATCTCTGGTCCTGTCCTTAATTCCTCCTGGACTATTAGAAAGACTTTAAAACTCCCATCTCACTGTATTCCAGTCTGTCCTTGACACAGAATCACCATGCTGGACAAATGTAATCATAATACATCCTTGCTTAAAAACTATCAACGGTTTTCTCATGCTTAAACGGGAATGTCTGTACCTCTTATCATAGAATACGAAGCTTTTTTACAACTTGGTTCCAGCTTCCTCAGTCTCATCTACTATCATGCTATGCTCCCGCTAACTCTAGAGCTCTCAAATACACCCACCACATTATACCTTCCCCTAAATATACTCTGGTGCTTTTATACAAATTGTTCTGCTGCCTGTCTTGGCTACCTCACCCATGAAGCTTCATCTTCTTTCTTCCCTGACAAAAACATTAAGACTCTCCACAGAGTTCATCATTCACCTCTTATGCTCCATAGCACTCCCATTTTAACAATACTTACAGCATTAAATTATAACTATTTTTTGTATGTTTGACTCTCATTCCTATGTGGCAAAAACAGCGTCTTTATTTGTGTATCCCTGGTGCCTTGCATAGTGAGTGCCAGATACACTGCAAGTGCTAAACAAATATTCAAACAAAGAGAGAATGAACTACAGGATGTATCTGTTACAAATGATAGCCTCTTCCTGGATATCCATCTTAATGAGGAGAACATTTAGGTTCTTTCTTCCTTCCTTCCTCTCCTTCCCTCCCCTCCCCCTCCCCTTCCCTCATTCCTTCCATTCATTCAATCTATGTCTCAGTCTTCTGCCCAGGCTGGAGTGCAGTGGCATGATCACAGCTCATGCAACCTCAACTTCCTGGGCTCAAGTGATCCTCCCACCTCAGCCCCTGAATGGCTGGGACTACAGGCACGTGCCACCGTGCCCAGCTAATCTTTTAAAATATTTTTTTTAGAGATGGGATCTTGCTATGTTTCTTAGGGTGGTCTTGAACTCCTGGCCTCAAGAAATCTTCTCACCTCAGCCTCCTAAAGTGGGTGAGAACCACTGTACCTGACCCACTGTTTCCTTTAAAAATAGAGTAAAATAAAATCTGTCCCTGGCTTCTGGAATTACCACAGTTTGAATGAATCATTGAATAAGTAATGATTTAGCAGCTATCATATCAAAGAATTATAATGCCAGGGTGCTGCCTTAAGTTGTTTGTGGTCTATTGGGAGTGAAGACAAAGAATATCCCAACCAGCAAATATATGCACATATGAGAAAGTGTTGAGGCAATGGCGGTGGTGCAAAAAATTCAGGAGAGGAATGAGATTCCAATAGGTTAAAACAGAAAAAGCATCTTGAAGGTCTTCCTTGTTATGGATATTAATGGATGAGCAAGACTGGGATGGGCAAAAACAAGGAGAGGGCAATGCAGGCAGAGGGAATGTCATTCCAAGGAGAGAATGCCATGAGTTAAACTACAGAGGCAAGAACATACAAGATGGGTTCAGGAGACCCTAAGATTTGTATAATTGGAATAGAGGGTCTGTACTGGGAAACAGTGGGGGTAATGTTAAGTGATGGATTTGGATCAGATGGGAAGAACTATGAATAAATTATACTCTTTATTAAACTAAGAGAAGCTCAGATTTTTTTCAAGTTCAGTTTGTTAAAATCTTGCAGAGAACAGAATTTTGGAAACAGGTCCAGAATGACGGAATTAGAAAATCAGGTTTCTATATACAGCTGAGCCTTCAGAGATTAAGAGCAAATCAATCTTACTATTGTCTTATCATTCCTGCCCAGGATGCAGAGGGTAGGACAATTCACAATCCTATCTAATTAAAGACTTCACTACTCTGTCTTGAACTTCCTGTATTTTATGAGAACTGTAATTTAAAAATATAATTTCATAGCTTTTTTCCTTAAACTTCAGATTCTGTTCTAGCCTCAGCCAGTTACTCTGACAGAAGAGAGCTTTCACAGAGTTCAAAACAAGATTCCTAATGATGGGAGTAAGGCCATATCCAATATGGTCTGCTAGATGGAGTAGCAAACCACTGTAGTCCTAAACTCCTTTAGAACCCAATCCTATGAGGTTGAGAGAAATTCCATTAAGGGATAGGTGAAACAAACAAAATGAAAACCCCTCAAAGAAGTGCCTTTCAGTGAAATTATAGTACGGAGAGTAACTTAGGCAGGAGTTATTTGTGCTTTCCCACCCTGGCCCCAGATACACCCACAAACTCCAAAATCCCTGTTTATCATTAAGTAGAATAGGCCTTAGATAGGTCTGACTATAGTAGTATCTGAATATGAATATGACTATAGCACCACAGAACTAAGAGTCTTTTTAAAAAATCCTTCCAGTCTTATATTCCATGATTCCTTCTCACATATCCAAGTTCTTTCCTGTCCTCCTTGTGTTCCCTATACCCCAACCCAATCCCGCTCCCATAAAGTCAGCACATTAATACTCTAATCATCAAACTTCTTATAAGGGATTTGGGCAAGGGTGTAGAAATGGGGAAGATGGGTAACAAGATAGTTAACTTGAAAGTCTTGATTTTTTTTATTTGGTCCCAGAAAAATGTCAACATTTCTATTAGAATTATGGCTATTCTATTCATTTTAATAGACTTGATGGGAAAATATGGCTGCTGGTCTACACAATAGTTGGGAAATGAAAAGAATCTAGAAGCAGTTATTGAAAGTAAAGTTGAAGAGCCTGATTAGTTACTGTCCTGCCAAAGTAAACCCAGTTTATCCAAAATTGCAGTACACAGGCAAATAATGTTGTAGACTGCTACTTTAAAAAAAATATCCACTTAATATAGTATTTCAAAACCACTCAGACTCAAATTACAGAGACCTGGATTCAAGTCCTGGATCTGCTATTTGTTCCCACTGAAACTTAATTTTTGTTTTGTTTTGTTTTGTTTGAGTTGGAGTCTCACTCTGTCGCCCAGACTGGAGTGCAGTGGCCGCTCCCGGTCACTGCAGCCTCGACCTGCTGGGCTCCGGCGATCCTTCCGCCTCAGCCTTCCAAGTAGCCGGAATTACAGGCATGTGCTACCACGCCCGGCTGATTTTTTGATTTATTGTAGAGATGAGGTCTTGCTGCCCAGGCAGGTCTCGAACCCGCAGGCTCAGGCAATCCACTCACCTCAGCCTCCCAAAGGCGCGAGATTACAGGCTGAGCCACCAAGCCCGGCTTAATAAGTTATTCTTAAGCTTTAGTTTCTTCCTTTTAAAAACAGAGATAATGTAGGGTAACCAAGTAGCCTCATTTGATAAAGAAAGCTCTATTTTACAAAAAATACCAGCTGATAAATGTAAAAGGGATGAAAGAGTCAGAAAATGACGATTTTCCAATCCCTAATTAAATTATTGATTCAGGCAAAATTTATCTAAGTATCTAAGACCTATGGGTATGAGGAACTGAACATTCTTATAGTGTCAAAATAGTATCACACAAAGAAACAACTTAATTGTATAATGGAGGGATCTGGCTGTCACCCCTTAATCTAAAATATTTAAGCTTTTAAATCTAATAGTTTATAGGAATTACAAAAGAGAGAAAAATAAACTGAAGGACTCCACAAGAAAGTAGCAGGACAAATCCAGAAGTAGGACAACTGGCCCAGAGAGTCTTTAATAGGGCAGTGTCATAAATAAGGAAGTATCCTACAATGAGAGATATGACATAACAAGCAGTTTATAAGGTATGCTTCTGGACTGGATCCTGGTTTAGAGAATCCAGCTATAAAAGATATTTTGGGAGTTAAGAAAATTTTAATGTGAAGTGATATAAATAATTATTCTTAATTGTGTTGGGTGTGATACTTTTTAGAGATGCACACTAAAATATTTAGAAGTGAAATATTCTATATATGTACACACAACGTACTATTTTAAATGGTTTTTAAATGGTTTTAATAAATAGTACTTGTTACTAGGTCCTTATTATTATATGAAAATTTATTTAGCTCAATGCTCAGACCACTTTTGTTAATCCTCCATGACAGAGAAAGAAGTCCTCACGTGCAGTAACTAACTTACATGTAGCTTTTCCATGAATCATTTTTTCACTATTTGAGAACCCCCATACCTACGAACCAGGTCACATGTTTGGTATACAATATGCAACTTAACTTCTCTCAAGGAGTTCACAGTGCACAGCTGAACAGAGTATCATTATACAGCAAATGGTTCTAAGGAGCAATTTCACAGAGGTTTCAATATTTGAGAGAATTTGAAGAATGAATAGTAGAGCCACGCAGAGCAAGAGAAAGGAGGATAGGAAGGAGGTAATTTCTAGCTAATCTCCTTTGATCATCACAATCGTCCTCTAAGACATATAGAGGATTAAGCCCACTATAAAGATAAAAAAACTGATTCTCAGAAAGGCTAAAAGACTTATCTCAAGGCACTTGGCCTGTACATTCCTTATCGTTGCCTACATGACTCTGCATCTTCTGACCCTACTTGACCTCTTCTACTAATTTTCATACCCACAACACCTCTTCAAATCTCCTCCTCACTTACTGGACCAGCCATATCTATGTTATCGGTACCTTGAATGCACTAAGCTCATTCCTACCTCAGCACCTTTGCACTTGCTGTGTTCTCTACCTAGAACCATTCTTGCCATCAGGACTTAGCTCAAATGTCTCCTCCTCAGAGGCTTTCCTTGTCCTCCCAATCTAAAGTAGCTCCTAGTTACCTTCTTTTTAGCTCTGAGACCAAGCAGCTAAATGCCACTAATCGCAATGTGATGGAATAAGGCACTCGACCAATGCACATGTCAGCAATTTCACTGCTTTTTAAGCCCAAAGTTGTCTTCTCTTCCTGCACTAAAATTCTGTTTCTGCATTCTTCCCATATGTCTCAGCAGCCCATTACTGTGATCTCCAGCAGCTCAACCAGGTCATTGACCAAGACGATTATCTTCACTATCATCCTTACAAACATATGCCAAGAACTTACTATAGAGTAGGCACTGTTTTAAGTCTTTTTCATGTATTAATTCATTCTATCTTCACAAAACCTTATAAAGTACTTATTAATGTCCCCTTTTAGATGAAGAAACTGAGGCACAGAGTTTTTAAGTACCTTGACCAAGGTCATAACCCTTTGCACTCAGGAGACATCACATGGATCACCTATCAACAACTGGACTGTACTTTTTTTAATGAAACAGTGAAAAATGAGCCATTTCATATTAAATAGTATAGCATTGGAATCAATTATTTTATTATAATGATATTTGGCTTATAATAGAATTTTGGACATTAAAGAACTTATTTATGACCAAAAAAATCAAAATTATATCTATTTTTCTAACATGTGGTAAAATGTGACACAGTCACTGACATGCATTGCAGGTTCATTGATACATGTTGTGCAATAGCAATTTGTTTGATGTGTTCCATCTGGTGTTTTTCTATTCAAGCAGACAATGCAATCTTGTTTTCTTCCTCCCACATTAATAATATATAATTTACTGTCTAGTCTGTTGTTCAAAGATGAGGTGGAAGGATGCACTCATGGTTCTTGAAAACCACTTCTCAACTGATCAATCCTATCTCAGTGTATATTTCATCTCTTTGCTTTTTCATGCAGTTTGAATGGAAAACTTCAAGGAAACATACATTTTTTAAAAAGTTTGTGCTTATGTAAGTTTGTCCTGTATAATCACCAGCAATCTCTTTAAGTCCCTGAGAGGGACCATCTGAGTGGTTTGCTAGACTGTCTCCTCAGAGGGGACATCTGAGCCAAAGGGTTAAACATAAGCAATCTGGCTCCAGAGCCTTTATTCTTTACACGATGTCATGTTATGTCAAGAAAGATATTTTGTTCTTAATGAGGATATTTTAAAATAAAAGAAGCATCTGACAAGACATATAGAAAAACAAATTTAAAACATAAAACAAGCTATCTGAAAAATGTATGCATTTAATAAGATAAAAGAAGTTTTTAATTTGTATTTAACTTGAAAATAAGTGAACTATTATCATATATTAGGACACTAGTAAACTACTAGTATTGCTTTTACCTGAATAATTAAAAAGCAGTTTTTAATTATATGGGGCTTCAATGACCACTACTGGGCAAAGAGCCCTGCCAATCCTATGCGAAGTACACACATACATGCCAACTACACCACACAGGCTATGTCAAAATCAGGGCGAACTATGGCAGAAAAGACAAATTCATATCTCTATATCACTAGGGACTTTTATGGGATAAACAATAATTTCTAATGTCTTCTCAGATAAATGCAGCTGATTTTTGTTATTTATAGGTCTACTGCATAAGCATAAGCATGAATAATCATTTGCCAGTTTTTCTCAGACACTCAAACTAAATTCTAAATAGAACCCAGTTGTTTTTAACCTTGTTATTTTAATAAAAAATACTGAAAATGTCTTACCTTCTATTCCCAATCTAATCTTCTTAAGACCCCTCTCCTTCAAAACTGATTTGGCCACATCTCTGTTTTCAATGTACTTGAAAAATCTATATAATTTTGTGCTATAAATAACTGGAAACAAAAAGACAAAAATATTTTTGTATTAAAATCAAAGTACTTAGAGACAAACAGAAATTTATCTTGATCATCAAAGGGGCCTTCCAGCCTTAAAAGCCCAAATAATGGATGCAGTAATGCCAAAGGATGACTAGCCAACATGACAGGACAATATTCAGTACAGTTAATGTAGAAGCAAATGTCTACTTAAGTGGAAACAAGAAAAGCTTTGACAACCAATCAGGTAACCCAATCCATCCAAAGAATATCCTTCTAAAAGATACACATACACACACTTACTGAAATGGGATCTGCCCCAAGTTTCAAATAAGAGAATCAAAAGAAGATATCAATATCAATAGCACATCATTATCAAGCAAAGTAAAGGACTTTGCTAAGATGCCTACAAGGCCTGGTCTAGAGTGGGGAAAAACTGCCTTGTCAAGAGTACAAAACAGACACATTTTTACATTTCATGGATTGAGCAACTATTAATAATTTCCCAAAAGTCAAAGACCCTCCCCACAAACTATTTTCCATTCAGGCGAACAGCCCCATTTAAAACTGATGTTAAAAATGGCAGATTCGAGCAAGTTCTGCCTAGGTTAGTCTGTTTAGAGCAAACTGGCTTTGCAAAGGACAGACATTCCACTGACAACATGTTGAGTCTTCCAAATGTGCTGAGAACTTCAGGGAGTTAGACTGATGGACCTTCCTCGCCTTCTCTCTTTCAGGTGAAGTTATCTCCCTTAAAAGGTGAACTGCAAAGGTTTTTTCAAAAAAAGAAAAACACACTCACAAACCAAACATGCTGGTTTAAGAGCCAATGAAAAGGAAAATACATATACAAATTCTCATGGGGTAAATTTGTGATTATTACTACATCCTAAAGATTACTGGTATTTTAAGATAAAGATTTTTTTTTTGACATCTCAGATAGTACCTGTCACAAAGTCACATTAAGAAAAATCAGGCTGAAAAGGCTATCTATATCTCCACAAATGCATCTTTTTTAGGTTGGAACATCTTGGCACAAAATAAAACATATTTAGATAAATTAAGTAAAAATGTTTTCAGTCCTTTTAAGCTTCAAAGCTTAAGATAAAAAAACAAAAAAATTGAAATGAAAAGTTCAACAAAGAAAAAGAAAAGGCCAGGTTTATTATAATTCCTTTATCACTATAATATCATTTCTGTGTTCTGTGGTTGGCTCTACTTTCTTGAAGTCCAAACCTTTTGAAAAGTAGAATATGAATTATAAGAAACTCATTCCTCTTTCTTAACAGAAAATAATTTATTATACTTCTTTTGATTTTTGGTAACCTTTCAGTTTTCTTGTGTTTATTCTAGATATTATTATAGAAAACCACTGTCAGCAAAGAGCCTAGGACTAAGGAAATGGCAACAGAAATGTCTACTACACCTGTCCACAAAAGAATCACAACACTCCTTTAAGTACATCATGCAAGATAAATATTTCAATGTAAACTCTGAAAAGTGCTCTCATAATTTGTGTTAAAATAATCTTTTGCCAGGCATGGTGGCTCATGCCCATAATCCCAGCACTTTGGGAGATGGAGGTAAAGAGGATTGCCTGAGCCAAGAGGATTGCCTGAGCCAAGAGGTTTGAGACCAGCCTGGGCAACTTGGCAAGACCTTGTCTCGACAATAAATACAAAAAAGGAAAAAAATTAGCCAGGTGTGGTGATGTGTGCCTGTAGTCCCAGAAGGCTGAGGTGGAAGGATTGCCTAAGCCCAACAGGTTGAGACTGTGGTAGCCATGAGTGTGCCACTGCACTCCAGCCTGGGCGACAGAGTGAGACTCTGACTCAAAAAAAAAAAAAAAAAAAAAAAAATTAAAAAAAAAAAAATCTTCCTTAGAAGTAAGAAAGAATTCCATTTTAACTCTGTTTTGTTTTGTTTTAAAAAATGATATGCAAAATGGAAAAATCAGAGATCAAAGGTTTTGGTGTTTCTATATTCCTATACGTTTTACTGAAACCCTAATTCTTACTAAGTCAACAAACTAAAGCACAAAACAAGATGCCAGGCCACTTTACTCGGTTCCTTGAGTCAATCTTTTAACTCTTCTTCTCAATCTATGAAACTGCTAAAAAACACTAATAATATTGCGTTAATCAAGAAAAACATAACAAAAATCTAAAAGATTAGTCTAAAGTTTGGAAGTGTAACAAGAAAGAATTAGTCACTGCTGCTCAAGATAAGTTGTTTTGGTCAGAAACAACAAAAGAACTATAGTTCTACAAAGCTTTAGGAAGGGTCATTGTATCCTACAGGAACACATATGATATGTTAAAAAGAACATATTAGAACTTAAAGTCATCCTTAAAATCAATGAGTGAAAGCTTCTAATTTTATATAAAAACAAAAACTCATTTTTTAAAAAAGTTATTTTTATTATCGACTACTCTAGGAACTGCTTCTCTAGGATGCCTCTAAATACAAAGAAAAAAATCTATCAAGATCCAGATAGTCACCAAAAAGGAAATCATTTCTGTGTATGGGTTGGGCACACTTTCTCTGTACAGGGCAAGATAGTACATACTCTAGGCTTTGCGGGCCATGCAGTCTCTCTTGCAACTACTAAACTCTGTCGCTGTAGCATGAAAGCAGCCATAGGCAATACATAAAACTTTATTCATAAAAACAGGCAGTGGGCTGGATTTGCCCCACAGGTTATATGGTTTGCTGACCCCTGGGTGTAGGGTAAGAGTTCTTTCCTTATAAAAACAAGAGATAATCTGTGATGATTCACAAGAGATAAAACATGCTACAATACTTACTCTGTGAATATTCTTCTCCCATCTGTGGTGGATACTCTTCATCCCAATCAACCACATCATCATCTGTAAGCACCACTATATGGCATTCTCGTTCTCCACTCTGGGCACTAGCTACCATGAGAGGAAGGATCATTTCTTCCAGATAAAATTCAAATTGTCTACGAGCACCATCATTTGATAACTCATGCATTAGGGCACCTGAAATCAAACCCACAAAAATATCTTGATTGTTTTGGATGGCTGATGAGTAAAAGAAAAGCAGAGGTAAAACACAGATAAAACACCAGGCTGGTTCAGCATCTACTCTGGGACCCTACAGATAACATACTGGATGTTCCTCAGCCACCAAAACTTCTCCTAGGTAGAGCTCTTATACAATTGTAGAATCTTATAGCAAGAATGGCCAATAAAGGCACCTAACATAAGCCCTCTCGTTGTACATATCATGAAGTAATTTGTCTGAAGTTACACAACTAATCTGCAAAGTCAGAATTAAAATCCCATGCTTCACCCAGAGGACTTTTCATCATATCAAGTTATCTTCTATCAATATATACAGTATGTCTTAAAGTATATCTTAAAGCTACTTTTCAGATTATCCATATAAACTAAAATAATTTTCATATTCCATCTCCTACATGGTTTCTTTCTCTGAAAATTATTCACAAATAGCATTAATATTTCAGTGTAGAGAGGTGAGATGAGAAGGATCATCAGGATGTGGAGTAAGGCAGGCAAAGGTCAAGCAAAATACAACATGGTGCAGGCATTCCACAGCAGACTTGACACCAGAAGTGAGAGGGTCGAGAGACAGAGTTCTTCTCCCTTAAGTATAACATAACAGACAATTTCAGCTTCCTAAATACACAGTAACAAGCACACCTGCACTGGTCTAATCTTTTTTTATTCCTATTTCAATAGCTACGTCCTGCCTAAGGGCTCCATCATCTCAGAAACTACTGCTAATGCATCAGCCTAAAAGAAGGTGAAAAAGCAACTCTGTGTGTGTGTGTGTGTGTGTGTGTGTGTGTGTGTGTGTGTGTGTGTGTGTGTGTGTGTGTGTGTGTTCTGCATGCGCGCACATGCAGAAATCAGGGGAGGTCAGTCTGGGCAACATAGTAAGACCTCATCTCTACCAAGGGTGTGGTGGCATGTGCCTGTACTCAGGAGGCTGAGGTGGGAGGAACCCTTAAGCCCAGGAGGTAGAGGCTACAGTGAGCTACGGTCACATCACTGCACTCCAGCCTGGGTGACATTGCAAGACCTCACTTATCTCTTGAAGAGAAAAAGAAACAAATGGGGGAGGGTTGAAAAATAACACTGACACTCAAATCTACAGCCTCCCAAGAAAGAGCTTTTTCTCCCTACTTACTCCCTATCTCTTTAATTACATAATGTACAATAGTATATGACAATCAATTAATAAATAATATATTATAATCAACATCACTAATGATTAAACACAATAATTTATATTCTTAATAATTATCATTATTACTTAGGCACATCTCTCTCTCTCGCTGGCTATTTCCCATTATCATTTTTAAAAATTCTCTTTATAGCTAAATTCCCATATGTCTCAACATATTATCTTTCCCCCAAATTCTGAACCAATTTCAATCTGGCTTCCAATCTAGAAAACTGCTACAAACCTGCTCTGGTTATGTCTCCAAATGGTCTTTCTATTGTTAAAGACAGTGAGTATTTTTTGGTCCTGATCTTATTTGACCTCTCAGTTTAATCTTCTACATTGAACCACTCCCTCTTTCTTGAAATATACTCATCCCTAAAAATTTCTAATACCATTATCCCTGTTTTTTTCCCTCCTCTCTGGCTATTCTTCCTCAGTATCTTTTGCTAACTCTTTCTCCTCTAGCTATTCATTAAATATTGAAATTTCTCAAGACAGTGTTAAATTTATTTCTTTTACCCTATGCTGACAATTCCTAATTCACTTCTACTAATTTTACCTTCTATATTCAAGATACATTATATTCAACTGCCTTCTGGAAATTTCCACCTGGATGCCACCTCACAGGCACCTCAAACTCAATATATCCAAAATTGAACTTATCATCTGTCTCTCTCTGCAGTGTTTTCCAAATCAGTAAATGGCATCACCCATCCAAATTCTCAGAAACCTCTCAGAACAGTGCTGGGCATACAATAGGTATTTAATCTTTGATTTCTCCTGCACCTCCTAATTCAAATCATTCCCCAAGTCTCTTTAAGCATATCTTGAATTGTTGTCATTTCTTCCTCTAGCAAATATTTTCAAAGATGGTTTAAAAAATCTCCTATGCCACATACTTTTCTGCAAGGTGACCTTGATATCTCCTCCCAAGAAGTGGAGCCTAATTCCCTCTCCTTTAATCAAACTGGTCATATAGACTTGCTCATAACCAGGCGAGCATGGCTGTGGAGCTAGCACATGACTTCAGGGGCTAAGTCAGGACACGCCTTGCTCTTGGGAATGCTCCCTTATCAAATGCTTCCTCTTTGAACCCAGCCTGCAGATTTTGAGAAAGCTAGGCCTTATGGAGAGGCTATGTGTAGGTACTCTGCTTGAAATTGCTTGCTGAGCTCAACCTTTAAGTCATCCAGTCCAGACACCAGACAGGTAAGTAAAGTCTCTTGCCCTTTGAGTCACCCCAGGCCACCTCTTTTTTTGGAGTTGGGGTCTCATTCTGTTGCCCAGGCTGAAGTGCAGTGGCATGCTCACAGCTCACTGCAGCCTCTACTTCCTGGGCTCAGGCTATCCTTCCGCCTTAGCCTCCCATGTAGCTGGGACTACAGGTGTGTGTCACCACACCAGGCTATTTTTAATTTTTTTGTAGAGACAGGGTCTCATTATGTTGTCCAGACTGGTCTTGAACTCCTGGGTTCCAACAATCCTCGTGCTTTAGCCTCCCAAAGTGCTGGAATTACAGGCATGAGCCACCATGCCTAACCAGCCCTTTAATTCTTCACAGATGAGGCTCCAGACATTGTGAAGCAGCCATAAGCCACCTCTGCTGTGTCCTGCACAAATTCCCTGATCCACAGAATCAATGTGAATAATAAAATGGTTATAGTTTATGCTAAGTTTCAAACAGTTTG
This sequence comes from Carlito syrichta, assembly GCF_000164805.1. Lineage (NCBI taxonomy): Eukaryota > Metazoa > Chordata > Mammalia > Primates > Tarsiidae > Carlito > Carlito syrichta. The sequence continues at coordinate 206,785 of NW_007252920.1, forward strand.
TTACAAAGCAATAGTTAAGCAGACACATTTCATCCCCCAGCCTCCATCAAAATCGAAGCCATCAACTCTCACCCAAATTACTGCAAATGTCTTCTGATTACATTTGCCCAACATCTGTTTTTGCCCCTCTGTAATTCATTTTCCTTTCAGCAGTTAAACCTAATTGTCTCTGCTAGTCTAAACCTCTCATGACTTATGCTATTCTTAAAAAGTTTTGAGTCCTCAACTTGGTCCATAAAACCCTGTTATATGAAAAGGATTATGCATTAGTGTGTACAATCAACCCTTCCAAAAACATATGTTTTACTTAAATACTGTCCATATACCATTGACTTCCACTTATATCTGGCCCACGTCTCTCTCCTGAACTTTTGTTTTTTGAGTCAGAGTTTCACTCTGTCACCTAGGCTGAGTGCAGTGGCACACACAGCTACTGTAGCCTCGACCTGCTGGGCTCTGGTGATCCTTCCACCATAGCCTTCCAAGTAGCTGAAACTACGGGCATGCATCGCCATACCTGGTTAATTTTTTTTTTTTTAATTCTAGAGAGGAAGTCTCACCAAGTTGCCCAGGCAAGTCTCGAACACGTGAGCTCAGGCAATCCTCTCACCTCAGTCTCCCAAAGAGCTGGGATTATAGGTGTGAGCCACAGTGCACAGCCTCCCCGGAACTTTAAGGCATGCATATCCAATACCTCATTCAACATTTCTACTTAGATATCTAATCGGTATTTCAAATTTAACATGTTCAAAAACAAGCTTTAAAATTGTGCTCCCCATGAAGTCTCTTCCATCTCAATTAATGACAGCCCCACACTTTCAGTTAAATTAGCTCTCTTCTCTCCTTTCCATTACACATTCAATAAACAAGCAAATCTTGAGAACTTCAGCATCCAACATATCCAGGATCTGACATGTCTCACTGCTTCTACTCTGATCCAAGCCACTACCATATCTCATACCTGGATTCTGGTGTTAATCGATCTCTTTGCCTCAATTTCCCTTTTGGTCCTTTCTAACATATCACCTAAAAGTGAGTATTTTAAGCCCTAGGTCAGATCAGTATTGCAGCTCTGAACAATTCTATCTTGAATTCTGTATGAACAGTGCCCCCATGAAATGGCACAATGAGACAGTCATACAGATCATATCACTCATTTGTTCAAAACCATCCAATGGCTTCCGATCTAACTCAGAGTAAGCTAAAGATAAAGGCCCTACATAACCCCGGCCTCTTGTTACCTCTCTGATCATAGCTTCTACTGACTCTCCTTCACTCCACTCCAACTATACTGGCCTTTCTACTGCTCTCAAACATGCCAGGAAAGTTCCTTCAACACGTGCACGCACTGTTAGCCTCTGCTAGCAACTCACTTAAATTTTTCTCTCTAGTGAAGGCTTCTCTCTGGCATCTCTACTTACTTCCTGAGCCTACTAAATTGGTGCTTCATTCAGACTCTAAATTTCATTTTCCATTACACTGTCACCCAAAGACACTGTTTTTTTATTATTATTATTTCTTTTAGTCCTAGGCCCTAATTCTTTAATTTGGTTCTGGTTCTCAAACTTCTTCTGGATTATAGTGCTTGTCTAGGAAGAGAATGTAGACACGGATGCCTAGTTGGGAGCTATTAATTACCACAGATTGCCTTTATCATACTGTAAGTTTTATAATAGCAGATTGAGAAGTCATTTCTTTCCTGTACCAAACTTCTTGCCTCTAAACCATGCTGTCCCTCCTGTCTAGATGACAGTTACTAACCACTCTCCTTTAAGACACTTTTCTTTTCTTTTTGAGTTGGAGTCTCACTCTGTCACCCAGGCTGGAGTGCAGTGGCATGCTCAAGGTCACCACAGCCTCAACCTGCGGGGCTCAGGCGATCCTTCTCCTCAGCCTTCCAAGTAGCTGGAACTACAGGCACACATCACCACACCCGGTTAAGTTTTTTATTTACTGTAGAGATGAGGGCTCGACAAGTTGTCCAGGCTGGTCTCAAACCTGAGGGCTCAGGCAATCCTCTCACCTCGGCCTCCCAAAGTGCAGGGATTATAAGTGTGTGCCATCACACCAGGCCTTGAACACTTTTTCAAACCTCACACCTGAGTTACATATAGCCCTATATGTTCATTTAGCACCCAATTCTTCCTCTAACACCATAATACAATATACTTGTCTATCTTCCCCACTACACTGCAAACATCATGAGAGCAGGATCTTATCCTTTTATGTTTTTGCCTTTTATATACCTAATACCTGTATAAAGTGAATGCTCAGTTAAAATGCATAACAAATGACTGATTGCTATGCACCACTAAACAAGTTGTTAGTAAATGATTATTTACTTATACAGGGATATTTACGATATATTTCCTTATGGAAATATCATAAAATAGAGTTACAATATGATCCTTGGATATTTTTTCTTTTAATTTATCTCTATTTTCTAATTTTGCTATTTTTTAAAGCAAAAAATACTATGGTGTCAAGCACTATTCATTTAATCTTTATGGGGCAACTCTGTGAGGTAAGTAATATTACTGTCTCAATCTTAAAAATGAAGAAGCTAAGAAACAGGGTTTTAAGTAACTTGTCCAAAAAACCTAGGTCTCTCTATTCAATGAACATTTAGTACTTGAACAATTTCTTCTTAAACTCCAGGGACAAGCCCAGATATTTTAGTACAAAATGCCATTCCAAATATTCAGTAAATGCACATATTTAAAAGAAAAAAATGTATTTTTGGATTCAAATCTACATTTGCACTATTCTTTTACATTTTTAAAGACTACTCTTATCTTTTCAAATTCTATAGAGTTATTTTTAAAAAGGTCTTAGAGAATCTCTAAATTTTTAGTAACATAATACAGCTAATCTAGAAACAATGTTACAAATGTTATTGAAAAGCCAGAAGTTTAGGAAAATAATATTATATACATTTTACATAAAGAGTCTCACTTTTAATTCCATAACAAATAAAATATACTTAGTAGTGATGTTATGGTAAATAAAGCATGACCAAAAACTGCGGAACTTAAATTCACATCATACGTAAGAAATACTAGTTTTGAATAAATCTACCAGTCACCAAAACTCAACATCTAGCTACACAAATTTTATTTCATTTATTATATTTTTTTAGTTGAAGTCTCACTCTATCACCCAGGCTACAGTGCAGTGGCATGCTCATGGCCACCTCAGCCTCAACCTGCTGGGCGCAGGTGATCCTTCTGCCTCAGCCTTCCAAGTAGTTGGAACTACAGGCACATGCCACCATGTCAGGCTACTTATTTTTTTTTTATTTATTAATTGTAGAGATGAGGTCTTGCCAAGTTACCCAGGCTGGTTTCCTACCCTTGGACTCAGACAATGCTCTCACCTTGGCCTCCCAAAGTGCTAGGTTTATAGGCATGATTCACCGGCTCAGCCGAATTACATAAATTTTAATTAAAATAGTCTCATGAATAAAAAGATACAAAACTCAAAATCAAGGATCTTGATTTGAGATGTAAAAAATAAAAGGAACTTTGCTTAAACTTATCACTGTATGCTCCTACGGTCCAACAATTTGACTTTAAACTTTTAAATACCATTTATGGAGAAATGGACTCAGAGGTGAATGATCTACTTCTTTGTCCTACCTGTCAATGTTTTTATGGCAATTTTAAAGAATGTTTGGCAAAGATAACATGTTACTTAGAGAGAAACTTAATGCCACAATTTTCAAAAAGTTAGATCATAACTGAGCATGCATGAGAATGGATATATTTATTTACATAAATAGTAGATGCCTTAAAAGCTTCCCATTAACAGAGTACTCCTGTCACATCAATCTTGACACTACTCTGCTAAGTGAGGGTTGAGTTTAGGTAATAAGTAAAGATAATCACATGTAGAGTCCTAGCATAAGGTTATAAACCACATGTACAAAATTTTTAAATGGCTTACCACTGTTTATAGTATAAAATGAAGAATATTAGTTTGGTATTAAAGACTTTCCATAATCTGGCCCACCTATTTATTCCCTATTTTCTTCTGATCCTGATACAGTCTCTGCTTCAATATTCAAAGTATACCTGTTGCAGCTTTACTCTAAAAACCTCAGCTCTTAGAATAACTTCCTTTCCTTTCCCTTTCCCTCTGTCTTTCTCACTTTCTCTTCTCTCTCGCTGTTAGAGCTCTTATTAAAGTTGGGGTCTTGCTCTGTACCCAGGCTGGGGTGTAGTGGTACAGCACTCCTCCAGCCTCATCCATCAAGTAGCTGGACTATAGGCACACACCATCATACCTAGCTAAGCTTTAAAAAATTTTTTTAGTGGTGAAGTCTCACTATGTTGCCCAGGATGGTCTCAAAATCATTCCTATTCATTCTTTGCTACCTGTCTCCAATGAACAATCCTGCCCAACCCCTCTAGCTCACAATGATTTCCCCTTCCTCTAAACTTCTTCAACCACTTAATATCCAAGTCAACATTGGATACTTCTCATATACTACTATAACATTCTGTATAATCCTGTCTTTTCTCAGGCATGGCATAATGGTGGAGGGGGGAGTGCTAGGGTAGTGGTAAAAAAAGAATATCAGTCAGAGAGTTGCAATTCCCCAAAGTTCTAGACACTACTCTGAGATTATGTTTGAAGTTCTTGGATGAAGTCACCTAAACGTATGTATAAGTGATATATTCTAAGGGATTCAATCTAGGATCTTTAATGACAAGTATTGTTTTTGAGATGTGTATCTTCTACAGTACTTAGGATATTATCTACATGGTAATATAAAAAAGTTATAAATTTTTAGATAATGTGATCTGAAAAATGAAGCCAAATGACCAAGTTTAACCAAAGCCAGAGTTCTCATGCTAGGAAATAAATCTGATAATGACAAATAATATAGAAAATACTTAGGAAGGAAATCTAGGACAGTTCATTAAAAAAAAAAAGTAAAAATTAAAGTTGAAAAATATTTAGAAAATTACATAAGAAGATTATCAAGATCTCTGTAATCTAAGTAATCTACATCGTACTAGAATGCTTTACAATTCAATTGAACAAATATTTGAAGTCTAACTAAAATAAATAGCACTAATTTCAGGCTTTCCATTCTAATATATCGTAACTCTACAAACCACTCATACACCAAACATCATACTTACTGAGATCTCTACATTTAATAGTACTATATTCGAAAGAGATACAAAGATAGTCACATGCTTCTCTCAGTTCAGGAATTGATATGCCATCAGGACAGCGAATTATTCCCGTTTTGTAGTAATCCTGAAAAAACAAAAAAGTAAGTAACACAAAATACCTGGAACCTAAGGTAGCCAAAACTTATTCAGGTTGGCTGAGAGCATTTTCAGACATTACTGAGTTGTGGAATTTTAAAGTTAGGTAAGACCTCAGTTTACCTAACAACTTGCTCATTTTACCCATAAGAAAAATTCATGCCCAAATGTACTCACTCAGTTACCCAGTCATACAATTATTTAACAGCAGAGGTAAGATTAGGACCCAGGTTTGCATAATTCATTTTTTGTCTCTACTACATCATATATATTTTCATTCTACAAGCTTTTCTTTATACAACTATCATAAAATTTTAAACTTTTTTTAAAAAATGAAGTTGAATGATATATTGTAAGTTCTTAAATATTACCTAGAGAAGTTAAAAAAAATTAAGGTTTAAATTACAGAGTTGTATTAAAGTATTTAAAGTATATAAAACAAGATGCACAATTAGATATTCTCCTTCCAACTACTACACTTTTGTGTTTCCATATTATTATAATCAATACTAATTACTTCCAAAATCAATTTAAGAGGTTGTTAGGGGCTGGCCCAGAATTATAGATAAGTTACGCTATAGCTGAGCTATAAAAATTATTCAACTCCATAAAGGGTCAGAGGCAAGTATGGACAGCTGAAAAAGCACTTCTGCCAAAATTAAGACCAGTCTCAAGCTTCCCAGTAGCCAGTAACACAATTTCTAAGGTTGCTGCATCAATAAAAGCAAAATATCTTCTGTGTACACTTATCTGTGTACTAACAACCTGATCAAAATCAACTACTTTCCATGTCTTCTATCTCAGGATCCTTCCTTTGGTCTTCTCTCAAAACTGTCTCAAAAAACTTTATGTTCAGCTGGGCTAGGTGGCTCAGCCTGTAATCCCATGCTTTGGGAGGCCAAAGTGAGTCAATTGCCTGAGCCCGCGGGTTCAAGACCCGCCTGGGAAACTTGGCAAGACCTCATCTCTACAATAAATCAAAAAATCAGCCAGCGTGGTAGCGCGCACCTATAGTTCCAGCTACTTGGAAGACTGAGGCAGAAGGATCGCCGGAGCCCAGCAGGTCGAGGCTGCAGTGGCCGAGAGCATGCTACTGCCCTCTAGCTTGGATGACAGAGTGAGACTCCAACTCAAAAAAAAAAAAACAAAAACAAAAAAACAACTATATGTTCAAAAAACTATATTGTGGTGTAATCTGTCACAAACTATAAATCTTTATCACTGAACTGAAATTATAATATAAATTCAAATAGTCCTCAAAACAAAGGTTAAAATTTTTTTTAAAAAGATTAAACAAGAAAATGACGGATGGTACTGGGAAACTATGGGGGGGAGGGGGATGGGATTAACAGTAGCAAATATCTGTCGGGGGATGGGAAAACACTTCTTATCTACAGGGTGCCTGAATGAAACGTCATTGTACACCTACCCTTAACTGTACCCCACAAAACCATAATAAAAACTACTGATTAATGAAAAAAAAAAAAAAAAGATTAAACAAAGATGCTAACAAACACCTTTGGAGACGCTTTTTAAATGTTCACAAGTTTCCTGCATTGCTGATTATGTGCAATAAAGTATTAGAATTCAAGTAACTACATTTATTCTCAGGTAGTAAAGACAATCAATTCACTGTATCTAAGAGAATTAAGTATAACACCAGAAACGTTACTACTACTATTTGAAAGAACTGCCTATGTAGATGGAAGAGATAAATTGTCCCCTAGTCTATCTTCCCAAAGGTAATAAAATTCATTTGCTTATGTCATTATCTTTATGTACTAAAATAAAGATGAATTAAGTGCTATTTTTAAAATATCCTGTATACCTCCAAAGAGATATTCAAACAGATATTCACGTACTTACCAAGAGGAGGGCCTTATGATTAAGTCAATATACATAAGAAACACTCACCAGAATAGCTCGAAACACAGTGGAACCAATTCCCTCTGCCACCTCATATTCTCCCTTCTCATTGGGACGTGTAAAGTTATGTTCTCGGCCAGATCCAAACATCCTATTGATAGCAAATTAATTGAGAAATACATCAACAGAAAACTTCCTTCAAAAGGGGAAATTGATTTCATGTACAAAAGTGAAAAGGAGTTATAACTAAAGCACTGAATTCATTACAAAATAATTAAACCATTAAATTCTATCATTAAGTTCATTCAAAATTTTTATCAGAAATTTACTCTGGCAAACATTATAAATAAAAACATTTTCTTTTTGATGACAGGGAATAGTAGTATAGATTCCTTATAAGCAATTATAAAATTAAATGACAGAATTCAGAAGCTAAAGAACTTTCCAACTCCTCCTCCTCAGAAAATAATAACAATCTAGGGAAAAGGTGTTTTTTAATACTGAGGAAGGGGGAAGAAGAGGGGAAGGGGGCAAGAGGAGGGGAGGGGGAAGAGGGAAAGGGGAAAGAAGGGGGAAGGGAAGGGGAAAGAGGAAGAGGAAGGGGAAGGGGGGACAAGAAGGAAAGGGAAAGAAGCAGGGAGGGGAGAAGGAAGGAAGAAAGGGGAAGGGAAAAGGGGAGGAGAAGGGGAAAGGAGGAAAAGGGAGGGGAGGAGAAGGGAGAGGAGAGAAACCATGTTATCTGTCCTTTTTCCTTGAGACTACCATTTTCACTGCACATACAGCAAGCTAAATTTTGAAAAAGTAAGATGATACTGGCAAGTCAGGTCGTTTTACATTTCACAATCTTAACTACAGATTTAAGAAATCCTGCTCATAATTATTAGACTTGTATTCTAGAACTAAAAACAAGCTATTAAGTGCTAAGACAGACAGGAATGAAGAAATGAAGAGGAGAATGAAAAGTTTTTTGTTGTTGTTTGCTTGTTTTAATTTTTTATTTTAAAGATATGGGGTACAATCCAGGGTTAGGTATACAAATGTTCATTATGCAGGTACCCTTGTTGATGAGGTGAAAAGTTTTTAAAAATGAATAAAAAAGCTTTTAATTTTTATATAAGAAAAATACAAATGAATTGGTGCATTAACAGTAACTACTTAGAAAAACACGCAATTTGCAAAATATGTCCTTTACAATGAATAAAAAATTTATGCAGTACTCTCAGGAAACTTTAAAAGTCATGATTAAAGAAAGCTGAGCTTCTGAATACCATAGGGTACCACTATTCCCAAAGTAAACACAGTTGAACTAAGTATTCTACTCAACAGTTTCCTAATTCACTTAGCTTCCTCTTTTGTTGTAACATAGAAACTATGAACAAAGCTTTTTTATTTCAAAGTTTCCAAAAGAATGCCAACTGCTTTTTACAGTTCCCATGAATATTAATTTTCATCCCCAAAGATATGCTTTAGTCAACTGACATGAAAAGAAGTCTTCACTGATTGAAAAAAACAAGAAAAAGAAGATAGTCTTTCAGAAATCCAATGTCATGCAATTTTCTCAAATCTTTAAACTTTTTACAAAAGGGGAAAGCTGTTCTTTCCAGATCAATATGGACGCTCTAAAAATCTTTTTAAGACATAGCATAACAGCTGAAATAAAATTTCCAATAACTGTTTTTTTGTGTTTCTAGAAATCTTATGTAGAAAATAAAGTATTATTAACAATGTCAAGTCATACTCCTAACTTCTGTCAGTAATATTCCCTTATGATACTAAAAATACAAAAAAGCCTATAGTTCAAGGTTGTTTTCCCCCATGAATATAAAGTCTAGTGTCAATGTTGAAGAAAACAATTACTCAAAATGTAGGCAGAATCACAATGCCAGCATTTACTCTGCATTATGAGACAATAACAAAACACATACATATACAGACCCATCTCCTGTGCAATCATCAGAAGATGACTATTACTGCCTTCATTCTACTAACTTCTTCTTAATGACATTCTCTCCCTTTTTTTTAAAGTATCTTCATCAAACGGACAACTCATGCTGACTTTACAGCTAGCCAAACTGTTTTTTGTTTGTTTTCTTCTCTTTAAACAATGATTCTCTCCAATGGTTGGATTTGGAAACCCAAGGTCAGGAAATATATACCACTGTTTAAGTCACCTGGTTTGATTCAATCTACAGTCTCAATCTGTAGAAATCTTTTAATATTCTGATTTTAATACCTAATATATTTGCTATTCCTACTGGTACTGCAAGAACATTAGTAATAAAACCAAGTTCAAGCACTTACTCTACCACCTTCTAGCTGTACTAACCTGGGACAATTTAACTTCCAAAGCTCAGTTTTTTATCTATAAAACAGAAATGCAACATTCCAACAGAGAATTACTGTAAAACTTAAATGAACAACAACAAAAAAATGGCTGTGAAAGTAGCTTTAATTAATAATGCAAAGAACTCCGATAATACTAACCTGCCCAACATTGTATTTGGCTGTGCAGTAAAAATGGATGGGTCTACAACAAATCTAGTGTTATCCACTATCAGTGTCACTCGTTCTGACGTTCTTACATTCCGAGCACCTTCCTTTGCATTTTCATATACAAACACCATCTCCCCAGATGTCTTACAACTACCATCAGAACTTGACTGACTACTGTTTCTGCTGCTGTTCCCAGCACTGCTAATGGAACCATTTGGGGATGCTTTTTGAGGACGGGGACTGCTTGGGCGAGAGGAACTGTGATCTTTTTCTCGTTCTGAAATAAAGATATTAAACAAAGTTATGTACATGTTCTTAATAACATTTTCACAGAACACATAAATATTAAAAGTTCCCAGGAATAAAACCCAAAACACCAAAATGCTGCTTTCTAAAGTCTTTATTTGTAAACATTTATTTGTAAAAAGACGTATAGCTGGGGCTGGCCACAGTGTCTCATGCCTGTAATCCCATCTACTAGGGAAGCTGAGGCAGGAGGATCGCTTGAGCCCAAGAGTTTGTTACCAGCCTAGGCAACATACTGAGACTTCATCTCTAAAAATAAAAATTAAAAAGTAGCCAGGCATGGTGGCACATGCCAGCTAGTGGGGAGGTTGAGGCAGAAGAATCACTTGAGCCCAGGAGGCTATGGCTGTGATAAGCCAATGTCATGCCACCGTACTCCAGTCCGGGTTACAGAGTGAAACCCCAACTCAAAAAAAAAAGAAAAGAAAAATGTATTTATTAAATTTTGAGTCGGAGTCTCAATCTGTCACCCAGGCTGGAATGCAGTGGTACACTCACAGCTACCACAGCCCTGCTAGGCTCAGGCAATCTTTCTACTTCAACCTTCCAAGTAGCTGGGACTACAGGCATGCACCACCAAATCCAGCTAATTTTTTGATTTATTGTAGAGATGAAGTCTCACCAAATTGCCCAGGCTGGTCTTGAACCTGTGGGCTCAGGCAATCCTCTCACCTCAGCCTCCCAAAGTGCTGGGATTACAGGTGTGAGCCACTGTGCCCGGGCAAGAAATAAATTTTAAAATGCATAGCTGACTAATGCTGACCTGAGATAACAACAGAATAAAGGAAAATTTTATGTTATTACTCTACTTAGAAATATATAAAAATTCAAGGAACTGAATATTCTCACAAGTCAAATAAGTAAGTTTTGAAGGTTAGTAAAAGATTGATAAGAATACCAATTTAAACTGCACTAATAACTGAAAGGGATAACACTATTCTGAGAACACAAAGTGTACAAACTTTAGAATCTCACTATGTTATTAAGGGCATTCTACAATCAGCAATTTATCTCACAAAGGAAGGTCCAAAAGGAAGAAAAAATACATACTAGTGACCACAAGTAGTATTTTTAAATGATTATTAAGTCTACAAATAAAGTGGTTGTAGTAGCTGATGATATACTGCTTTCTTCTCATCCTCATGTTTGCTAAATAAAGCAGTACTACAAATGTTTTATAGGATCCATAACTATTGTCTATAATTTTCATTAGTAGAAAATAATGTGAACATTCAGAAATTGTTCTTTAGATGTTCTAATATTCTACAAAAAAGAAATAAAGATTTTGTGATCGAGTTTCATTTAGAAGCTAGATCACTAAATGTTAAAGGTGACCTAAAAATGTACCTCCATCTCATCAGCTTTTGCCAAATTCCTCCATGACTCAGGCTACTGAGAACACTCTGTACAGCATTACTGATTATATAATTAGGTTTGCCAGATCTCCAGAGATACCCTGACACCTCTTTTTTTTTTTTTTTTTTGCCTATTTCTACAATGCTGGTAGCATCCCCAAAGCAAAAATTGCTAAAGTAATAAAATAATGTATTATCTATCCTGCTAGTCTACTTCCAAACACTGACTGAACTTTGCATGTAACAAATGTCAACTCATTTATTTGTTGATTTCTGGCTTACAAGTAAGTACTAGTCTGACATCAAGGACTGACTTTGACAACTTCTCTGCATAATTAAACCCTAATATAAATTATTTTGTTTTACAATAGACTATCAGAAACTACCTCATATAGTAAGTCAAAGTTTTAATTTGTCTCTTCCCCAAGAGACTATGAATATTAGTAAACTTATATGCTCAGGCACCACTGCTTCAGACTGGTACTTGATAGTCATACAATGTGTTCACTTGGGGTAATAATGTTCATTTATAGTAATGAGTAGGAAGGAAGGGAAAGACCTGAGCTAGTTGCTAAGAAAGTAAGACACTTCACACCTTTCCTTTCATCTATTTTTTAATTTAAATTTGAAATATTGTCAAAAATCAGAATAAATAACTGCATGATGGTTGTTATTGGTAGTTCTAGCTTTCACTTTTTTTGTTAGCATGATAATAATAAAATGCCTATCAATAATTTACTTTATTACAAACTATTTTTAAATAAACCACTGCTATAAATCTCATAAAATAAAAAAACCTTTAAAATTCATAAAAATCTATCACAGTTTAAAGCTTTTCAACTTACGTCTTTTATAAGACTGTCCCACACTCTAAAAAGTAACTTTTAAGTTGCATTTAATAAGCTGTTTTTTCATGGCAAGAACCAAGCTGAATTAAAATAGAAACAACTGAAACTAACTTTACTCTGCAATATTAGGCATAATTCAGTATCATTACTACTTTAAAAAGGTAAATGTATGCTTTTAAGAACTATTGGGATCATTTATTTTACATACCAACATGGTGCTGTCGTGTTGGAGAAGTAACATTTCTAATGCAAGGCGTGAGTTGAGACTCTGTTCTTTCATGAGATGAATCTCGTGATCTGTCACTTGACCTTCGTCTATCTCTCGATCTCTCATGTCCCCCACTAGCACCATGTAGACTCATTTTGGTGTGGTCAACTTCTCCTTTAGCAACACGTGAGGGAGTACTGATAAGTTAGAAAAGAAAATGAACCATAAAAACATTTTTTAAAGAAAAACCTTGTTAACAAAACTAAGTACAAAAAACAAACTCTAACTTCCAATTCTGAAAACTTTTTTACTTCAGACTTGTAGATTTGATACATTCTGAAATAATGTGTCTTTGAAAAATCACATAATTGAAATCAGAAAATGTAAGCTAGCCGGGTGTGGTGGCTCACACCTGCAATCCCAGCACTTAGGGGGGCAGAGGTGAAAGGATTGCCTGAGTCCAGGGGTTTGAGACCAGCCTGGGCAACTTGGTGAGACCTCGTCTCTACAATAAATCAAAATGTTAGCCAGGCATGGTGGTGCACACCTGTAGTTCCAGCTACTTGGAAGGCTGAGCTGGAAGGATCACCTGAGCCCAGCAGGTCAAGGCTGTGGTGGCCATGAGTGTGCCATTGCACTCCAGCCTGGGTGACAGAGTGAGACTCCGACAAAAAAAAAAAGAAAGAAAGAAAATTTAAGCTTTAGAAAGGTTAACTATATTTTGAGTTGGTACAAGCAGTAGTAATAGCAGTACTACTACTACTACTAGTAGTAGTAATAGTAGATCACCCAGATCGCCTATATATTACGCAAATGTTCTTTTGATTTCTTTCATTGTGGGGGAAAAAAAGAAAAGCTTCTAGAATTCTTAAAAAACTGAAGCATGGAGCAAAGTAACTGGTCTCCTTGCAAAATAAAATAAGTCTACATGCTAACTTCAATCAATTCACTTGACAATTCTTCAAACACTAAGATAAAAAAGTATACTGTTGTTTTTTTTTAAGCATTTCTCTGAAATACCTAACTACACTGACTAGTAGTTAAGTTCACAATTTTTAAAAACACTTAAAACATCTTCTATGGAGTAAACTCTTCCATCAGAAGTGACTAAAACTCAAAATGTTGATTAACTAAAATAGTCTAGATAACAGAATTCATTTATACAATTATATGCTGTTATACATACTATGTGCACAATGCTGTGCTAAATGCCAACAGAAAAAGATACTTCCTCAGGAGCTTATGATCTAAGTACAGCAGTAATACATGAACATGTAGAAATATAAGCAGTTCGGCCAGGCTCGGTGGCTCAGCCTGTAATCCCGCGCTTTGGGAGGCTGAGGTGAGTGGATTGCCTGAGCCTGCGGGTTCGAGACCCGCCTGGGCAACTTGGCGAGACCTCATCTCCACAATAAATCAAAAAATTAGCCAGGTGTGGTAGCACACGCCTATAGTTCCAGCTACTTGGAAGGCTGAAGCGGAAGGATCTCTGGAACCCAGCAGGTGAAGGTTGCGGTGGCCGGGAGCGGCCACTGCACTCCAATCTGGTCGACAGTGAGATTCCAACTCAAAAAAAAAAAAAAAAAGAAATACATGCAGTTCAAGAGTTACTCCAACTTCCAAATATAATACTATTAAAGATATCCCAAATATGTAACTACTAAATGAGAGATAGATAATAATGCTTTGGGATTTCTGAGGAAGAAGATAGGGCTGCAGATTAGCTCATCAAGCTCTGACAGATAAAAGCTCAATAATCAGAATACACTGCAGGTAGGAAAATTGATAATAAAAGTGATAGAGTCAGACAGACTAAGGCAATTTAGAAATTTACTATGTTAGCATATATCATGGTTCATGGTTTAAACCTCTTAAAGTATTTTTTAGAAATAGAAGGAATTTCATGGCTTTAGAGTAACATTGCTCTTTAATACTGCCGGCTTGACATTTTGAATAATACTTAATATTTTGGAACCTTAGATTCCCCATCTGTAAATGTAGATTCGATTTACTTTCTAGGTTTATTATGTGGATTAAGTTAAGTATAATAAATAAGCTGACCAACAATGTATCTGAGACAATATAATTATCCCATTAAATGTTACTTTATTTAATTATGACAGATGAAGGTCTTAAAGTTCAAACTTCAAGACTTGCTCAAAGTCACGCAGTATTTAGTGGAAATGTTAATAACACTGTAACCTAAGTCTTTTGATTCACTTCAGTGCCTCCTCCAAAATATTACACTGCTCTCCTTTAGCAAAACCACACTAGCTATAATTTTTCTGTGTCTCAGGGTCATTTCCTTTGTTGGCTTATTAACTATAATACATTTAGTTATTTCACTGGTTTCCTACATTATGAAAATCAGTCATCACCACGCTATAACAAAGACTACAAGGACAAAAGGTAAGGTTGACTTTGTATTTACTCTGAAAGTTACTTCTAGGGAAATAAAGGCAACCTATCTTTATCAGTCTTTATCAGTCACTTGTCTCTCATAAACCTACAGAGGAAAAAAAAATTCTACTTCCACCTTCATTCTAGTGAAAAAAATCAGAGGACAATTGCATTCTTGGAACATATCGTTTCCTTCAAACAGAACAAATGAAATGATCCTATCGCATTTATTTCTAAAACAAACAAAAAACTTTAGAATTCCTAGGAACACTGGAATTTCTGGCTCATTTTCTAAAGTAAGAAAACGAAGGAATCCATACTAAATAGAATAAAAATCATATATAGGAAAAAAACTCTTCAAATTAGTCTGGTTGCTAAGTTTTAATCATTTTCAATGATAAAGAAGCACATTTTCTAAATGTGAGTCTGATAATTTAATGGACAAGGCACAAGCACAACTACGACTAAGACAAATGCAGGCTAAATGTTCAGTTTGAGTAAGGGCCAAGCAGACTGATTAATTGAAAAAGCATTACCACCAGACATCTCTAACTAAAAAATAAGACACTGTAGATATACTGATTTCATTTCTGAACTATTTATATTTTGAATGAATGTAAAAGGTGTCATAATGGACTTCCACCTTTTCTCTTCATTCCCAAATAGGATGTACCCTAAATCAGACATTCAAAATCAGATATCATAAACTAATTATGTCCTACTCTATTTAATTCAATAATTTTAGATCAAGAAAGTACTCTAAAGGCAAAAACAATTAATGTGTGCAAAAGAAAAGGAGGACAAGCAAATTCAGAGGATACAGTTCTGCTTCAGGCTGCATTTAAAAGAATTTGAGATAGATGAATTGAGGACAGGTAAGGACGAAGAGCAGATTAGCCTAACGTCTGTTTTCCAGTCTCTTCTGTCTGAGACAACCCAAAAAACAGAATATACGAAACAACAGTTTGCAAGACAAAGTACATCCGGTAATAAAGGAGAGTAATCCCTGAAAGATGAAAACAAATGAGATGAGCCCAACAAATGTCCCAAATTTACTATCTTGAATGTATTTCCAGAATAAACACAGGGCAAGCACAGGCAGAACTCAGCAGAGGTAATGATGAATGAAAGATATAGAGCTAAAACATCGGGATAATAGGTGGCTAGAGTTCTCAGGGAAGAGTACCAAGTTGGAGAGAAAAACACAGACAGATAGATAACTTTAGAGATCTGCAGAGTCCTTGAATATTGAGCTGAATACCAGTCAGTACATACATTTGTGGAAACTATGAGAGGCTGGGGAAAGAACCAACTCAAAGGAATGGAGGAAACAGAACCTTGCACTCATACAGGACCAGAAATAGTTCCTGTTCCTACCAGTTACACCAAATAATTTATAAAGCACCAGGAAGAGATTCAGAAGAGTCTTGATACTACAATTAGAAATAATTAAAACTTGTCTGAGCACTGCTCCAATCCCACCTAACAAATTCTAACAGTGAATTCCAAAAGGACCAAACTGTTTCTAAATAATTTTTTTTTTTTTTTTAAGTTGGAGTCTCACTCTATCGCCCAGACTGAAGTGCAGTGGCCGCTCCCAGCCACCGCAGCCTCGACTTGCTGGGCTCCAGCGATCCTTCCGCCTCAGCCTTCCAAGTAGCCGGAATTACAGGCATGCACTACCACGCCCGGCTGATTTTTTGATTTATTGTAGAGATGAGGTCTCACTGCCCAGGTGGGTCTCGAACCCAGAGGCTCAGGCAATCCACTCACTTCAGCCTCCCAAAGGCGCGGGATTACAGGCTGAGCCACAGAGCCCGGCGTTTCCAAATAACTTAATTGAATCCTAAAGCAAAGCTCAAGAATATTTATATGAATAAGAAATATCAAACACCCAAACAAAATAAAATTCACAATGTATGACATCCAATAAAAAATTACCATGCATACAAAGAAGTGAGAACATATAACCCATAAGGGGAGAAAAAAAATCAATTGAAATTAAGCTGGACCTGACACATTTGTTAGAATTAGATATAAAGACATTTAAAAAGGCATTATAACCACAGTACTCCAAAAGATTACGCAGAGATACAGAAGGTTAATAAGATGCAAATCAAACTTCCAGAGATAAAAATGATGACATCGGAAATTTAAAAATACACTGGCCTTGTAGAATGACTATGTTAACATAATTTATCGTATATTTTCAAATAGCTAGAAGAAAGGTTTTCGAAAGTTCTGATCATGAAAAAAAATAAACATTTGAAGTGACAGATATGCTAATTATCCTGATTCGCTCATTATACATTATATACATATATCAGAATATCACTCTGTATCTCTAAATATGTACAACTATTATGTGTCAGTTAGAAATAATGTTTATGGGGGGGCACATCTCATCAATAAGGATACTTGCACAATGAACATTTGTATACCTAACCCTGAATTGTACCCCACAATTTCAAAATAAAAAAAAAAGAAAGAAATAATGAGCCGGGCTTGGTGGCTCAGTCTGTAATCCCAGCACTTTGGGAGGCTGAGGTGAGTGGATTGCCTGAGCCTGCGGGTTCAAGACCTGCCTGGGCAACTTGGCGAGACCTCATCTCTACAATAAATCAAAAATTAGCCGGGCGTGGTAGCGCACACCTGTAGTTCCAGCTACTTGGAAGACTGAGGCGGACAGATCTCCGGAGCCCAGCAGGTCGAGGCTGCAGTGGTCGGGAGCGGCCACTGCACTCCAGTCTGGGTGACAGAGTGAGACTCCAACTCAAAAAAAAAAAAACGAAAGAAAGAATGTTTAAAAAAGAAAAGGCCAGGCACAGTGGCTCACGCCTGTAATCCCAGCACTTTGGGAGGCTGAGGCAGGAGAATCACTTGAACCTAGGAATTCAAGACCAGCCTGGGGCAACATAGCAAGATATCATCTCTACAAAAAAAATTTTTTTTAAATCAGTCAAGTGTGGCACATCCCTGTAGTCACAGTTACTGAGGAGGCTGAGATGGGAGGATCATGTGAGCCCAGGAGGTGCATTAAGTGGGGATTGTGACACTGTACTCCAGCCTAGGCAAGAGAGAGAGACCTTGATTCATACAAATAAACAAGCAAACAACAATGAATGGGATTTAGTGGGAATTACATATTACAGAAGAAAAGATTAATGAATCTGAAGACAAAGCAACAGGAAATATCCAATGTGAAGAAGAGAAAAAAAAAAGTAAACAGAGCATGAATGAGGTGTGTGTCAACTTCAAGTGGCCTGATTTTGGTATAAATGGATTCCATAAAAAAGTGGGAAAGAAAAAAAAAGAAGCAATATCTGCATTTTTTTATTCTAAATCCAGCAAAAATTACAGACCCATAGATGCAATATGTATAACAAATTCCATATGCTTTTTCTTTAAAAACAAACAGAAAAACCTTTTTCTCCTCAGCACAGGTTTGCTATAGACAGTAAAAAACATCTTTCAAAAATAAAGTGGAAGCCGGGCTCGGTGGCTCAGCCTGTAATCCCGCGCCTTTGGGAGGCTGAGGTGAGTGGATTGCCTGAGCCCGCGGGTTCGAGACCTGCCTGGGCAGGCGAAACCTCATCTCTACAATAAAATCAAAAACTTAGCCGGGTGTGGTAGTGCGCACCTGTAATTCCGGCTACTCGGAAGGCTGAGGCGGAAGGATCGCCGGAGCCCAGCAGGTCGAGGCTGCGGTGGCCGGGAGCGGCCACTGCACTCCAGTCTGGGCAACAGAGTGAGACTCCAACTCAAAAAACGAAACAAAAAAATAAAATAAAATAAAATAAAGTGGAAATACATTTTCAGACCAAAAAAAATAATTCATCATAAGACCTGTACCATGGGAAAAGTTGAAAGGAAGTCCTATAGGCAAAATAATGCCAGATGAAAACATGGATCTACACAAAGGAATGAAGGCCACTGCAAATAGTAACTGCATGAAAAAATATGATTTTTTAAATTATTTAAATCTCTTTAAAAAATTAAACAACAATTATAACAATATAATATGAGGTTTATAACATACACATATGACTGCAACAGCACAAAGTCTGGGAGAGAGACACGTACGCTTTTGTAAGATTTTTACACTACACAAGAAACAGTGTAATATCACTTGAAGACACACCTATGATAAGATAAAGATGTATGCCATAAAGACTCAAGCAATCACTAACACCTGAAAACAAAAAAGTTTAGTTGATATGCTAACAAAGGAGATAAAACTGAAATTATAAAAAAAAGATTCAGTTAATCCAAAGGGCAAATAAAAAAGGGGGAAGAAAAGAAAAGGAAAAAAAGAACAAATGGGACAAACAGAAAATAAATAACAAGATAGCAGACTTAACCTTAACCATGTCAATAATCACATTAAATACAAATATTCTAAGTCATTTAAATATAAATGATGAAAGCCACAAAAGGTGAAGATTATCAAATTGAATATAAAAGTCAGAGTCAACTATATGCTGTCTATAAAAAACACACTTAAAATATGATGGTACACACTTTGGGAGGCAGAGGCAAGAGGACTGCCTGAGCCCAGGGTTTGAGACCAACTTGGGCAACTTGGCGAGATCTCGTCTCTACAATGAATCAAAAAATTAGCCGGGCATGGTGGTGCACACCTGTAGTTCCAACTACTTGGAAGACTGAGGTGGAAGGATAGCTTGAGTCCAGCAGGTTGAGGCTGTAGTGGCCGTGAGTGTGCCAGTGCACTCCAGCCTAGGACACAAAGTAAGACTCTGACTCAAAAAAAAAAAAAAATTAAAAAATGATGGTACAAAGAAGTACGATATAAAAGGATAAGGAAAGGTACATTATGCCAATACTAGTTCAAAGAAAGCAACAGGTGCTCTACTCATATCATACAAAGCAGATTTCAGAGCAAAGAATATTAACTGTACTGCATAAAGATAAAGGGGTTAAGTGTACATAACAATCCAAATGTTTTTCTGCCTCATAACAGAGCTTCAAAATACATGAAACAAAAACTGATAAAATTACAAGAAACAGATAACTCTACAATTATAATCAGAGATTTCAACACCTCGCTCATAATATTTAATAGAACAAGTAGACAGAAAAATCACTCGCGATTAACAGTCGAATAACACTATCAACTGTGCTGACCTCACTGACACTTACAGAACACCCAATAAAGGCAGGAAACAAATTCTTTTCATGTGTACACAGCACATTTACTAAGACAGACCAAATTCTGGGCAATGAAACAAGTCAAAATAAACTTAAAAGAATTTAATCATACAAAGCACACTCTCTAATTACAATGGAATTAAATTAAAATTTATGACATATCAAAATTCATGGAGTGGCATGACATTATAGTAGTACTTAGGAGAAAAGTTATAGCATTACATTTCTATACTAGAAAAGAAGAAAGTTCTAAGAAAAATAACCTCAGTTTCTACCTTAAGAAACTAGACAAAGCAAGTTAAACTCACAGAAAGTAGAAGAAAGTAAAGATCAGAGTAGAAACCAATATGATCAGAAAACAGAAAAATAGGGAAAAATGATCGAAAACAAAAGCCAGTTCTTTAAAAAAATCAATAAAATTGATAAAAGAAAATTGAGAAAATACAAATTACCAATATAAAAAATAAGAGAGTTGACATCACTACAAAGTCTTCAAAGAATAATAAAATTAAAAGAATGATAAAAGAATATGATAAACAATTCTACATCAATAAATTCAACAACTCACAAGAACTGGACAAATTTAAACCTATGAAATCTCATTCAAGAGAAAAATAAGCTGCATAACTCTATATTTATTGAAGAAATTGAATTTGTAGTTAAAAACATTCCCTCCATAAAATTTCCAGGTCCAGATGCCTTTACTGAATTATCCCAATCATTTAAGACAGAAATAATATCACCCTACACAACTTGTCCAGAAAACTGGAGTAGACAGTATTTCCTAACTTATTCTATGAGGCCAACATTACCCAGATGTCAGCATCAGAAAAAAATATTACTAGAAAAGAAAATTACAAACCCTAGAGCACAAATACAAATATCCTTAAAAATTTTTTTTAGTAAATTAAATCTAGCAATATACAGAAAGGATGGTAACATCATAATCTAATGATATTTATCCTAAAAATGCAAGACAGGCTGAATATTCAAAAGTCAATCGATGTAACTCATCATTTTAACAAATTAATGAAGAAAAAAATGTATCTCAATAAATACAGGAAATGCATTTAACAAAATCCAAAATTCATTCCTGATTTTTAAAAAAAATCCTTAGCAATTTAAGAATACAATGGAACTTCATCAACTACTTGAAGAATATCTTTGGAGAACCTATAGTCAATATCATACCTAGTGGTCAAAGACCAAATGCTCTCCAAGCTCAGAATCAAGACAAGGATATCCACTCTCACCACTTCTCTTCAACCACATACTGAAGATTCCAGCCAGAGCAATATGACAAGAAAAGCACTCAAACTGGCAAAGAAGTACAACTGTCCTTATTTACAAACAATAAGATCATCTAGTGTAGTTTCTAGTAGAAAAGTTACTGGATCTAATGGGTTTAGCAAGGTTGGAGAGTACAAGATCAATATTTTAAAATCAACTGTATTTCTATATACTATAAACAAGCAAACTGAGATTGAAATTTTAAAAACACCACTTAGGATAACACTTAAAAAACTGAAACATTTAGGAATAAAGCAGAATGTGAAAGACCTGCAAAATAAAAACTTTAAAATATCACTAAAATAAATTGAAGACCTAAGCTACATGGAGAAATTTACCAGCTTCACAAATCAGAAGACTCAACACAATGAAGATCTCAAATTTTCCCCAAGTTCATCTATAGATAATACAACATAATCCCAAAGAGAAAACAAGCAGGCTTGGCTTGTAAAGAGTGACAAACTGATTCTAAAATTTGTATGAATATGCAAAGGACACAGAATAGCCCAAATAACTTCTAAAAAGGAACAGAGTTGGAAGACTAACACAATCTGATTTCAAGACTTATTAAAAAGCTGTAGTAACGAACAGAGGTGCTACTGGCAAAATGACAGACAAGTAGATCAATGGACTAGAATAGAGACTCTAGAAAAGGACCTACATACATATATATGGACAACTCAATTTTCACAGGGGATCAAATGCAATTCAGGAAAGGGTTTTTCATCAAATGGTGCTGGAACAGACAGACATACAATGGATATTTCATTAGCAACATGACTAGGAAAAAAAAGCAACTCTAATTGATAGTTTACATCATACACAAAAGTTAACTAAAAACCCATAGTCTCAGCCACAGACTTAAATCTAAAACTTAAAATTATAGAACTTCTGTAAATAAAAAGCACAATTCATAAAAGAATAAACTGATAACTGAACTTCATTAAAATTAAAAAATTTTGATATTAACAGAATGAAAAGACAAGCCACAGACTACAGAAAACATCTGCAAGCCATGTATTTGATACGGGACTTGTAACTAAGCTATATAAAGAACTTTCTAACTAATAGTTTTAAAAAATTGATATAGATGTAAAAAAATTGAAATGTCATTAGTCGTTAAGGAAATTAAAATTAAAACCACAATGTAATATCATCATGCATTAATCAGAACGGCTAAACGAAAAGATTGACCATATCAGGGCTGGGTACTGGTGGCTCATGCTTGTAATCCCAGCACTGTAAGAGCCCAAAGCAAGAGGAATGCTTGAGCCCAGGAGTTTGAGACTAGACTAGGAAACAGAGAGAGATCTCTCTACCGAAAAGCTTTTTAAAGTAGCCAGGTATGGTGGTGCATGCCCATAGTCTCAGCTACTCAGAGGGTGAGGCAGAAGGATCGCCTGAGCTCAAACTGCAGTGAGCCATGATTATGATGGAGCCACTGTACCCCAACCTGGGCAACAGAATGAGACCCTGACTCATAGGCAAAAAAAAAAAAAGAAGATTGACCATATCAAGTATTGATGAATATGTGTAAGAAATAGGACTCTCGTACATTTGTGGCAGGAATGGAAAATGGCACAACCATTTTGGAAATTGTTTTAGAAAACAGTTCACTTCTTAAAAAATTAAACATACAGCCGGGCTCAGTGGCTCAGCCTGTAATCCTGTGCCTTGGGAGGCTGAGGTGAGTGGATTGCCTGAGCCCGCGGGTTCGAGACCCACCTGGGCAACTTGGTGAGACCTCATCTCTACAATAAAAATAAATAATAAAATTAGCCGGATGTGGTAGCGCACGCCTGTACTTCCAGCTACTTGGAAGGCTGAGGCGGAAGGATCACCGGAGCCCAGTAGGTCAAGGCTGCGGTGGCCGGGGCGGCCACTGCACTCCAGTCTAGTCGACAGAGTGAGACTCCAACTCAAAAGAAAATAAAAGAAATTAAACATACACCACCCATATGATCCAGCCACTCCATCCTGTATTTGCCCAAACGAAATGAAAACATATATCCACAAAAAAAGATTTGTACATAAATGTTCTTAGCAGCTTTATTTGTAACAGCTCAAAACTGGAAATAACCTAAATATCTACGAACAAGTGAATGGATAAACAATTTATAATATATCCATACAATGGAATACTACTCAATAATAAAAAGGGATGAACTACGACACAAGTTATAACATAAATCAATATAAAAATAATTACACTGAATAAAAGAAGCCATACACACACCCCCACCCCACAAAAAAATACATTATATTAAATTCTTGGAAATACAGATTAGTGGGAGTTGAAAGGGAAGGGTTACAAAAGGTTCCAAGAAAACTTTTGGGTATGATGTATGTGCTCATTATCCTAATTGTGGTCAGATTTTACAGGTTAAATTTATATGTTAAAACTTATAAATTTGTACAACAAACTTGGCCTTTTGACCAAAGCACAGTCTACTTGAGGAAGTACACTTAAGTAGTCAAAGTCATGCCTTTCTTCTCCTAATTGTCTTTTCTTCTCACACTTTTCTCACCAGAGTTCACTAAAGTCTCTCTTACCAACTTATACAGAAACTTTCAACCCCTTCTTATACATGGCTCATGGTCTCAAGAAACTGAAAGCATTTCTACAATCAGATTAAAAACATCTAACATAACCAACTTGAAAATCTCACAGACCAACATACATTACTGATAAAATTATCATATAAACACAAATCAGAACCCTTAATCATAAATCCTCTGAGATCACAATTTTCATCAACTAGGGAAGATCAATCATTTCTTTCACCTCTAGTTATGTAAATAAATCCATCTTAAACACAAGCCAGTTGTCAAAAGAAAATATTTCCACTTTTAAATTTTGTAACTTATGAATTATTAATGCTTCTGAGTCCTTTATCTAATATCAACTTCTCATTTAACTTCGAAGTAATTCTTTGAAGCACAAGATGAATCAACAGGCAGTAAAGCTTCTAAAAACTTTCAAATCTTATTAAAATGATCACAGAGGTAAAAGATCTATTATATATCAAATTTTATTACTAATCTTGTATGAACTTCTGCGCATGACTTTATCACCTAATTTGTTTTAAAATTCTAATTACAGTAAGTTTCCAAGGGTAGGCAGTTTCCTAAGGAACAAAAAGAAACTTGAGGGCCTCATTTTATTCAGTGAAACTACAGACTACTGACAAGGGGGAAACCTTTGTAATACTAAAGTACATGTATAGAGCCTTAAAAATTCAACCATACCACAAAATTTATAACAAAACATGCCACTCTTTGAATGGATACATAAACTGTAGTATATCCAATACAATGGAATATTACTCAGCAATTTTAAAAGAACAAACTATTGAAACGTGCAACAATGTGACTGAAACTCAAAGGCATTATATTGAATGAAAAAACCCAAAAGTTTACATATTATACAATTCCATTTATGTAATGCTCTCAAACTGACAAAACTATAGTGATAAAAGAACAAATTAGGGGTTGTCAGAGGTTTGAACTGGAGAGAAGTTATAGCACAAGAGTTTCTTTGTGGTGATAGGACAGTTTTATATCCTGAGTGGGGTGAAGATTGCATGACGTTATACATATGAGAAAATATCACAGAACTATGTATCAGAAAAAAGAAAAGTGCACATAAAAACTAATGAAATCCAAAAAAGGTCAACAGTTTAGTTAATAGTATTATACCAATGTCAATTTCCTGGTTTTGATAATATACTATACTTATATAAGTATCATTAAGGGAAGCTAGGTAAAGTACCCAGGACTCACTGTAAACTTTTGTTACTTCTTGTAAATCTGAAATTATTTTGCAATTTGAATATGTAATAAAGCATAATTTACATAACATATAAGGTAACAATAAAGAGATAGATAAAGGGTAAAACTGTAAGTTCAATAATATAAAAAAAGACATTGTATCCATAAAATAAGAATACAAATGTTATTTCAAAATACTATAACAGAAATATTTTAGAGATTACTAGAAGGGTTGAAAGAAATTAGGCATATCCTTTAAAAACAAAAAGAGCTGAGTGTGGTGGCTCACGCCTATAATTCCAGCCCTTTGGGAGGCGAAAGCGAGAGGACTGGCTGAGCCCGTGGGTTCGAGACCAGCCAGAGCAACATGGCGAGGCCTTGTCTCTATAATAAATCAAAAAAATTAGATGGGCATGGTGGTGCATGCCTTTGGTCCCAACTACTTGGAAGGCTGAGGTGGAAGGATTGCTTGAGCCCAGCAGGTAGAGGCTATGGTGGCTATAAGCAGCATGCCACTGCACTCTAGCCTGGCAACAGAGTAAGACTCCAACTCAAAAACAATTAAAAAAAATAAAGAACAAAAAGACAGGCCGGACACAGTGGCTCACACCTCACTCTGGAAGGCAGAGGCAGGAGGATCACTTGAGCCCAGGAGTTTGAGACCAGCCTAGGCAATAGTGAGACATTATCTCACAAAAAAATCAAAAAATTAGCTAAGCCTGCCTGTAGTCCCAGCTACTCAGGAGGTTGCAGTGAAAGGATTTCCTGGGCCCAGGGGGTTGAGGCTGCAGTAAGCCATGATCATGCCACTGCTGCACTCCAGCCTGGGTGACAGTCTGAGACGCCGCCAAAAAAAAAAAAAGACAAAGAATAGAAAATAAAAGAGAAAGGATTTAAAAATAAGAGAGTCAATCAAGGTGATCAACATCCAACTCATGTGTGTTCCAGAAAGAACAGAGAAAACAAGGGAGCAAATAGTCAAAGAAATAATATAAGAAAAATTTCCAGAAATAGCTGATACACGTAAGCACTCACATCAGAAAATGGACAAATACACAAAATTATAATACCTATAATGTTAATGGTACTCACAAGGAGGGGACCAAAAAGATCCCCAGAACTTATTTATAAAAAATTGTGTATTTATTCTTACATGTTTAAACCTCAGCTACCTTCAAATTACTCTCCATTTGTGCAATACACCTACTGAATATGCTTTTTCCATAGCTCAAAACACTTTTTTAACTCACCAATTTTGATGCTTCTGCCTTTTTTTGGTTGTTGTTTCAATTCTTCCACATCAGCAAGAAACGAGTTTCCCTTTGAGGACTTTTTTCATAGGGAAAACCAAAAAAAAGTTCCTCAGGGCAAGTTCGAGTGAATGAGGGAGGGGCATAGGGAAGCATGTTATTTTTGGTCAAAAACTGCTGAACACAGGGCAGGTATTCTCATAAATCACCCATCATGAAATGGGCAAATGTACTGAAAGAATCTGAAGAAAAAAATTCACTGATGCTGAAGACAGTCTCTCAAAACGTTAGCTGGTACACTGATGCCAACAGGTTCCTAGAACATTTACCTAAACAGGGAAGCCTGTACTATAAGGGGCCCACCCTCCAAAATTTAATTCCAGATTTTTGAGGATCCCCTCATATATATGGCTCCCTTATGCAGTATATACCCTTGGTACAATCATATATAACAGCACTAACTCCTGGTTTGAGGAATGATCTTACTTATCTTTGAACATTTCCAGCAACTAACATTATAACCTGGTATATTTTATTAATGTTTGAATATAGCTAAAGTTTCTGGGTATATATATATATATATATATATATATATAAGCATTTCCCTTTGTCAATTGTTCTTTGCTAAATATTACTCAATATGTATATACGCAGAGATATAGATATAAAACTTTACAGTGTACAAGGTTTTATAAACAATCAAACTTTAAAGTTTTTTTTTACTTAAAGATGTACATTCTTATAAATTTACAGTTAAATGCCTATGCTATTATGTGTGTGTGATGTTATGTGTGTGTGGCATTATGCCTGTGTATACACACGTACACACACACACACACATACACACACACACACAGGTTTCTGTCCACAATTCCCAGGTTGTAACTCCCACAGCCTTTGGTATAATGTTGGGGTGCTTAGGCCTCAGAAGCAGAACTTCTCTCTCTGACCTTCTCCTGCCTTCCTTTCACCTGCTCTTTTTCTCCCCAAGGCAGGTCTTACAAACTAAAAATATACTCTAATCTTCCCCTACTTTTCTGTCTTAGAGCTGGCAAAGAAATTCTCTGACCTATCTTGTCTGATTTTAGAACATAATACCCTCATTTCAGAATGGGTCTTGTCCCATTCCCTGAAGGAATGCTGCACAGAGAGGCCAATAAGAACTTGAACAGATAGGCCTTGCTGGATTTTTCCCAGTCTGTTAGTATTAGATGATACCCTTTTTGTCCAATCACATTTCTACATGGTTGACAATTATGCCTACCCAATGAAGTCTCCATAAAAGGCCCAAGAGGACAGGGTTCAAAGAGTTTCCGGACAGACGAACATGTGGAGAGGTTCCTAGAGGGTGGCATGTTCAGAGAAGGGATGGAAGCCCTTCGCCTCTTCCCCCGTATCTTTCCCTATGATCTCTTCATCTCTATCTTTTGTCATGTCTTTCATAATAAACTGATAAACGTTATTTCCTTGAGTTCTGAAAGCCACTCTAACAAATGAATGGGATCCAAGAAGAAGATCAAGGATGTCCAATTTATAGCCAGTCTGTCAGAAGCACAGGTAAAATAACCTGGCGTTCATGATTAGTATCAGAAGAGTGGGGCAGTCTTGTGGGATTGAGTCCTCAACCTGTGAAATCTGACACTATCTCCAGGTAGACAGTGTTGGAATTGAATTGGAGGACAACCAGCTGGTATCTGCGGCAGAACTGATTGACTGTTTGGTGTTGGGGGAACCCTCACATTTGGTCACAGAAGTCTTTCTGTGTTGACTGTTGTTGAGATGATGATGATAATAATAATAATAATAATACTGCATCTGAGTGTGTTTTTACCACTGACAACGGCCCTATTCATTTGAATTAGACTGATCTCGATAAAGCAATATTTTAAATCCTGTTTTTATTCTGGGAGAAAAATAAGTTGTTTACTTGTTTTTACTCTAACAAATATCATATTCTATATTATTCTAAGCTAAAGTTTTAAAATGATTTTATGTTAAATATATTTTTGAAACAACTTATTTGTATATGCTTTAGATAAGCATCTTTAATGTGTTAAGTCAGGAGCTGGCAAACTATGCCTCATGGACCAAATTTGACCCACTGCCTGATTTCATTAATAAAGTTTTACTGAAACACAGTCATTTATATTTATTATTATTGTTTATGACTGCTTTCATGCTGCAATGGCAAAGTTGTGTGTTTGAGACAAAGACTGTAGCCTACATTGCCAAAAATATTTACTATCCAGCCCTTTACAGAAAAAGTTTGCTAACCCTTGCATTAAACGTCATTAACAGTGATGACATTAAAAATATTATCAAACTTCTAAATCTATTTTCAACAAATTTTTTTTTTTTTTTTTGAGTTAGAGTCTCACTCTATCACCCAGACTGGAGTGCAGTAGCTGCTCCCGGCCATTGCAGTCTCGACCTGCTGGGCTCCGGCGATCCTTCCGCTTCAGCCTTCCAAGTAGCTGGAACCACAGGCGCGCGCTACCACGCCCACCTAATTTTTTATTTTATTGTAGAGATGCGGTCTCACCAAGTTGCCTAGGCGGGTCTTGAACCCGTGGGCTCAGGCAATCCACTTCTGCTTTTCTGCTTAATATATGGTCAGTTTCCCAAGGAAGAAAGGCTAATTACTGAAAAGAGAAGTTCTCAACTGAATGAACTAAATTCTCAAAGGTTATCTGTAAGTCAATTGTTTGCTATATCTTTCCCTTCAAAATATTTTATTTATTATTTTTGGTTTTTGTTTTGGTTTTTTTGAATTGGCATCTCGCTCTGTCGCCCAGGCTGGAGTGCAGTGGCAGGCTCACATCCACTGTAGCCTTGACCTGCTGGACTCAGGCGATCCTTCCACCTCAGCCTTCCAAGTAGCTGAGACTACAGGCATGCACTGCCATGCCCAGTTTTTTTTTTTTTTTTTTTTTACTGTAGAGATGAGGTATCGTCAAGTTGCCCACGCTGTTCTTAAATCCTTAGGCTCAGGCAATCCTCTCACCTCAGTCTCCCAAAGTGCTGAGATTATAGGTGTGAGCCACCACACCTGGCTCAAAAGTATGTTAAATGACACTTAAATCCAAGACTACTTCACAAAAGACAATTTTAGCAAAAAAACCACATACAGCCCCAAAGGAGTTTTAGTGCCAGTTCTGATCCTGGCATCTTTCTCTTCTCTTTTTTTTTTGAGTTGGAGTCTCACTCTGTCGCCCAGACTGGAGTGCAGTGATCACTCCCGGCCACTGCAGCCTTGACCTGCTGGGCTCCGGCGATCCTTCTGCCTCAGCCTTCCAAGTAGCCGGAATTACAAGCATGTGCTACCACGCCCGGCTGATTTTTTGATTTATTGTAGAGATGAGGTCTCGCTGCCCAGGCGGGTCTCGAACCCGTGGGCTCTGGCAACCCACTCACCTCAGCCTCCCAAAAGTGAGGGATTACAGGCTGAGCCACCGAGCCCGACCATCTTTCTCTTCTTAAAATCCCATTGCCAGAAATGTCAGCAACTTCAATGAGGTAGAAGCAGTAACAGTAGCAGTGAGTTTGGTATGCTGTTGTATGACTGACCTCTAAGAGCATCTTTTCCAATTTCAACTGAAGTCAAGTAAAGACCTAAATACTAACAACTCTAACAGAAAAGTAGCCTTAGTGGCCAAACTTTAACAGGTATTACAAGGTAAATGTTTTCCCAAATGATAAAAATCAATTTTATGTTTAAAGCAAAAGAGCTAGAGGTTTCTTTTGACGTAAAATGTGTATCAGGCCGGGCACAGTGGCTCACACCTACAATCCCAGCATTTTGGGAGGCCAAGATGAGAGGATTGCCTGAGTCCCCGGGTTCGAGATCAACCTGGGCAACTTGGCAAGACCTCATCTCTACAATGAATCAAGAAAAATTAACTGGGTGTGGTGGCGTGAGCCTGTAGTTCCAGCTACTTGGAAGGCTGAGGCGGAAGGATCACCTGAGCCCAGCAGGTTGAGGCTGCAGTGGCCGTTAGCAGTGTGCCACTGCCCTCCAGCAAGGGTGACAGAGTGAGACTCCAACTCAAAAATAAAGAAAGAAAGAAACAAAAAGTGTATCACTTTGTTTCTGAATTTTGTTTTTTAAAGGAAGACGTTGCTAGGCAAGCACTCTTCCAAATTGAGGACTTTCTGAATAAAAGTTTCTAATATATTCATTGAATATCTATCATATGTCACATACTGTTCTAGTACAGGTGGCTATAACTAGGAAAAGTCTCTGCCCTCAAAATCAATACACTCTAGTGGAGAGAAACATAGAACATATATAAATATATTAAGTAGCATATGGTGGCACAGTCCAGTGGCTCACACCTGTAATCTCATCATTTTGGAAGGCAGAGGCAGGAGAATTGTTTGAGTCCAGGTGTTTGAGACAAGCCTGGGCAACATAGCAAGACCACTAAAAAATTAAATTTGAAAATTAGCTGGGTGTGCTGGTACATGTCTGTAGTCCCAGTTACTTGGGATGTTGTGGCCTGAGCCCAGGAGGTCGAGGGTATAGGGAGCCGTGATTGTGCCACTGCCCTCCAGCCCGATGGCAGAGTGAGACCCCAACTCAAAAAATTAACAAACAAATAAATAACATATGGTGATAAGCACTATAATGTAAAGTAGAGCAGGGGAAATAAAAAAGGTCAAGAGAGTTACCGTTTTGAGTAGTCAAGGTAGAACTCTCTGAGGAGGGCTCGAAGACTACAGAAAAATTTCTTTAAAATAACCAGCCACTTAAAAAATTTTCAAATCTAAATAAAGGGTTAGACAAGTTTATTTTACATTTATTAAATAGTCATTCATTCAACAAAGACTTACTAAGGGCCAGGCTCGGTGGCTCAGCCTGTAATCCCAGCACTTTGGGAGGCTGAGGTGAGTGGACTGTCTGAGCCCACGGGTTCGAGACCC
>NW_007252920.1:238284-238786 GCF_000164805.1 Carlito syrichta
CGGCCACTGCACTCCAGTCCGGGTGACAGAGTGAGACTCCAACTCAAAAAAAAAAAAAGACTTACTAAATGACTACTTTGTGCCAGTTACTGCTCTTGGTACTGTTCATAATTGAGAATAATATCATAATGCATATACAACCAAATACTTTTAAAGCAATGTTTTTAAAAACACAATCTCTGAAAACACAAACTGACTTTTTTTATTAAATTATCTCCCCTATGCCTTCTACTAAAATCCTAAAATCTCAAATATTAAAAGAATAAAAATTTAAAATCTAAACTGTACTGCAATTAGATGATAAAATTAAAGACTAATAGAATTTCCATCAGAGGCCCTTTGATGCTAGTAATTCAATTTGTCTATACCATAAGAAATAACCACAGAAATATAAAATCTAAGTTTAGGGGAAATCTTGTGTGTGTGTGTGTGTGTGTGTGTGTGTGTGTGTTTTGTTTTGTTTTTGAGTTGGAGTCTCACTCTGTCGCCCAGACTGGAGTGC
>NW_007252920.1:238884-250982 GCF_000164805.1 Carlito syrichta
AACCCGCGGGCTCAGGCAATCACTCACCTCAGCCTCCCAAAGGTGCGGGATTACAGGCTGAGCCACCAAGCCCGGCTCAGGGGAAATCTTTTAGAAAGTCTAATCCAAACACCTAATTCCTGAATCTCATCTACAAAGTTCCCATGAACTGGCTGACCTACTGCTAATGACAGGGAAGGGTAACTTGTTTTTTCTTTTAACAGTTTTATCTAGCCCTGAAAAGCTCTGATTCTTGAACAGTTTTTCCTCAACATTAAGGCATAAACCTTTTACATGACCTAAAATTTTGGACCAGATATTATTTGTTATAGAGAGGCTTGTCCTATACATTTGTGGGATGTTTTTAGTTCCTGTCCTCCAACCACCAGACACTAGTAGTTCCTTCTGTTCCCCAGTTACAACAACCACATATGTTTCTAGACATTGCCAATGCCCACTACAGGGACACTGGCACACTGGGCTAAGAACAACTTGCCTTAAATCTAACTGCTTTGGCCAAATAACAACAACATTAACACTTGGCATTTAATATATGCCAGGCACAATACTGAACACCTTAATCCTTAAAACCATGTCTATTATACAGTTGAGAAAATGGAAGCATAGAAGCTAAGCAACTTGCCTGAAATCATATAGTTAATTTAAGTGGCGGGTCTTTGATGTTACCCAAGGAGTTCCATTTCAGAGCTCATGCTCCTAACTTCAAGCAAGTCTGACTCAAAGCAATTCTAATTTCTTTTTCAAAGGACAATTCTTCAAATATTTGAAGACAGCTCTTATTATGAGATTCCTCAATATTCACCCAGAGCTGTCTCTCTTAAAATTCTTAATTCCTTAGGCTGGCACAGCATCCAACTTCTTTACCTCCTTCCTCCCGAACATATACAACTAAAAGCAATACTTCAGTGTATAGCAGAGTGGCTCTACTCTTCTTTTCTATTAATTGAGGGGTTTTTTTTTGAGGGGGGTAGAAGATGAGATGATGGCAGCCACGTGATACTTACGTTTTATATCTAGATAACTGACAACCACCCCCCTCAGGTCTTTTTCATACATGATACTATAAAGCCATGCTAACTTAACGTATATCGGTGTCTTCTAGGCCTTACACATACTCCTAAAAAGTTCATGTAAATTTAGTCCAACAAACCAGTCTCAGAGATCATTTTGGATCATTTCGTACTGTATATTATTTACTCTCACTCTTCATTGTCGCCTACAAATTTGATAATTTGTTTTCTCCAGAGACGCAATAAGACAAAGCAAAGAACAAAGCCACCTTTTCAGATCAATCAATCTCTGGATGGGGTCTTTCAAGATCAGAATTATGTTAATTAACTAACACAATTAACTAACTAGTGGCTAACTTATTGTTCCCTCACTTTACACCCAGGGATACCAAAAATGACTTGACCAGGCTGGAGTGCAGAGGCTCAAACTCCTGGGTTCAAGAGATTCTCCTGCCAAAGCTTCCTGAGTAGCTGGGACTACAGGCACACACCACTATGCCTGGCTAATTTTGCTATTTTTTGTAGAGACAGGGTCTCACTTTGTTGCCCATGCTGTTCTCGAACTCCTGGGCTCAACTGATTATCCTGTCTCAGCCACCCAAAGTGCCGGGATTACAGGCATGAGCCACCCTGCTAAATTCAAATATATTACTGTGTATTGCTGCTAGTCTACTAACTGCCTCAGAGAAAAATCAAAGTTGGTCTGAAAACCTATTTTTAACAAACTTATTCCCAATCATTTTTAATCTGTTTTCTTCAAGTTAGTCATAAATTAATCCTTTTGTGGAAGGGAAGGATACAATCAGTGCCTACCTCAGGGCAGCAAACTACAGCCTGTGGACCAAATCTGGCCTGTTGCCTATTTTTATAAATAAAGTTTTTTTAATGTATGTGTGAAACATACACACACACACACAAATTAATCCTTTTCATTTTTTGTTCTCAAAATCTCCTGCCTGTTTCAAAACCAAGCCCAGAATCTTGCATCTTTTATCAGTTCTTACAGTCTCATAAAACCTTCAAAGATTACAAATAACACCAATGATTTTAAGATGCTGCTTGCAATTCCTTTTATAAGATGTCTCAGCTGGCCCAGACAATTCCTTTAATTAGATGCACTCTTTAACTCTATACCAATATTGGTTTTCATGTCCTTCCTAGCAATGTTTGCTTTGTTATTTTTATTTCTGTTGGTGGTGGTGCTCTTCCTCTTTGACAAAGAAGCTTCAATAGCTAAGGAGTTTTTCTTCCCTCATTGTCATGCATTATTACACTTTCTCGATTACCTTCTCACCTTAAATGTAATATAAAAAATCCTTTTGATTGGTCTTGGCATTTTTCTAAAGTCTCGATTCATTTGAGCCCTAGTTTTCTTGATTTTTCCTAAGGATTTTAATTTTATTTTATTATGACAATCTTAGCTATTAGTTTTGTTTTGAAAGTAGTGTGCATATCTTTAAGGAGTCCACTAAGAATCTTTTTCTGTCAGAAAAATATCAAAATTACATTTTTATTTAACTCTCTAAGCCATTCTTTCTTTTAAGGGAAATTTATGCTATGGAATCATGTTGATATTGTCTCTAATCAATTATCAGAAAAACACAGATTAGTGAAATAATAGTAATATATATATACACAAAACACTATGCAAGGCTTAAAAATATGCTAAAGAAAACTATCTCATGACATAGAGAATGTTCATAATTAAGTTTCTTTTTAAAAATAGATTATGTAACTACTTACAGTAATATCTGAAAATCATTTTAAAGTATATATTTGTGATTTTATATTTTTACTTAAACACAGAAAAAACAGGTTATATGCCAAACATTTAAAGTATTTTTCTTTGATAGCAGAAAAAACATATTTCTTTCTTTTCTGTGCTTACTAAATTTATATGATAAATATGTACTACTCTCACAATAAAATAGACATTATTATCTTAAAAGAATCAACAAAACCAGAGGAAAGTATTCAACAAAATATAAGATAAAAAGATCTAGCTTGAGATTCTGCTTTTAGAACTCTATTACTATAAAAAGCTTTAAAAAAACATTTCTGGACCCTAAACCACAAAAACATCAATACAAGATACCATGAATCTAACTATATAAGTAGATGACCATTCAAACTTCTGGAAATTAAATGGAGGAAATCACAAGAACTTCATTACATTTCAAGGGAAGGATGCTACAAACTATTTAAATACATTAAAAACAAAGTAATTTTTAAATGCTACATTCAAAAAGATCCTATAAAGGGATCAGTAGGATAGAGGTAAGGAAGACAATGAAAAAAAATCTATTAATCGAGATGCTTTAAACTGTTACAAAATTTCATAATAAAGTGAGTAATGTCACCTATTAAAATTTAAAATCTCACAGCAAGAACAGTTATCTCTATTGAGAAACTCTGTCTGGTTGAAAATTAATATACACTAACCCCAAAACTTATCTGGCTTACTCTGTTTCAGTGATAGTATCTACATCATCTATTCAGAGTCTACGTTCTATAACCTTAGGGAGAAAGTCATTTTAACCAATTAGAGCTTTACCATTCATATACATTCAGTCCCATAAAATATTATTATATATAAGATGTTCAATTAATCCATAACTCATTCAAAAGTAAAAATATATTCAGTATTCAATTCCTTCTCTTAGGAAATTATTTCAATTATTTCATTTCTCTGTCTTGAATTTTATTTTCTAATACAGCAAAAATATTATTTCAAAATTAGTCTTTCCTTAAATAAATGTTTTATGATACCAATAAAAAGCAATACTCAACACAATACATTCTTGAGTTAAATGAAATAAAAACAAAGCATCAAATCTATGAAAATAAAAATACACTCCTTTTATTTTAAATAATTTGCCATTAAACTGACATATGATCTTTTACATTTAGAAATGTAGATGATCATAATGAAACAAAGGTCAAACATATCTCTCTCAATCTTTCTCTCATATTCATATATATATATATATATATATAT
The DNA here is from genome assembly GCF_000164805.1 of Carlito syrichta. Classification (NCBI taxonomy): domain Eukaryota; kingdom Metazoa; phylum Chordata; class Mammalia; order Primates; family Tarsiidae; genus Carlito; species Carlito syrichta. Next base: position 242,893 of record NW_007252920.1, read on the forward strand.
AATTATAACCCAGAGTATCACATAATAAATGAATACACACCTTCCTTTAGTAGACACACAAAAACAAGAAAAAAAAATTGAAATCAGAGTATAAAGGGACTCTGCTCTTTCAAACAATGCAGCACTGAAAGCCAGGTCAGCATCCTTGGGCATTACTAGGAAACTTTAGCACATCTGATATTTCCATCATCTTCAAGATTCCTCTGAACAATCAGAAAATTTCCCAGTCTCCCCTACCTCACCTGTCCACAGACTTCCTTTAGCTTCCTACCTCTACTGTGTAATTATGCTGTTGCAGTTATTTAGGTTCTAAATGTTCAGAGATACAACCCCCTCTGTATATTAATTCAGTTTATTTTCTCACAGACACTGACTCAGCCGTGGGTTGTGCAGCACTGACGTTTCTAACCAAACAGCATCGTGTGAGCTGTGATCGTCCCATTTCTCCATCTCTGAGCAGTGATTGGATATTGTAATTGATAGACGGGCAGAATAAAATGCAGGAGATGAGGTCTTAGAGATATGTAGATATGTTGCCAAATGCCATCTGTAAAGCTAATTCTAGCTCTGCCAGCTTGCCAGGTTTTAGAAAACTAGGATGCAGTTAACTTTCTTTTTCCTTTCAGCATTTTACTGTGTATACATTCTCGGCAGTAAAGCTTTTGTTTACAATTAAAGAGAAAATATTATCGGTACTTTAAAAATCCACTCAAGAACTATTCTTTAAAACAACCAAACTTTTCCATTTCTAAACTGCTACTGGGGCTATGAAGTTACTTAAAAGGGAAACTGGAAAGCTCAGACTTTATGCAGTCTCAGAAGAAATGAGCATGCGTACTTCTCTGTGGGAATGAAACCTTGCAGCATAGTCTATACTGAATGTATGATGCATTTATCTTTAGTAACCTGAGCAGTCTGCAGTTCTGAGTTTTATACAGTTATATTCTACCCAATTCAAATATTCAATAGCTTTTAGCATATTGTCTGTCTAGATATTTTAACCTTACGCAGAAAACGTGCTCTTCTTTTTTAAATAGCAAAAACTCCTCTCATTCATAATCTAAAGACAAGTTATCAAATTCAGGTCAAATCATTTCAATAGAAATAATCTTTAACATCTTCAGCAGGTTACCAAATCACTTTAATATAGATGTTAACCACACAACTACTCACACAGAAATAAAGTTCAGTAATGTTTAAACTAATTGATTTATATACACCTGCCGAGATCACAGGCACACTGAAGTCTACCCGTGTTCAGACTAACTTCTCTATCTGAAAACAAACGTTTAAAAAAGATATAATACATATATATCAAAGCTACATTCAAAAGAAATGTTTGGAAAAGAAAGTACCTTATATCGACTGTTCCCAACACAAGGAAATGATAAATATTTGAGATGATGGATATGCTAAATACTCTGATATGATCACTTATTCATTACATGAATTACAATATCACTATGTACATGATAAAAATTGACACGCATGTGTCAATTTTAAAATTTTTTAATATTTTAAAAAAGAAAAAGATCAGAAATAAAATTAAATAAAGAATTAAATGAATTTTTAAACATACCTTAAACTTGTATTAGATAGAATAGAAACCATAAGGCAATGTCCACCAAACCCTCAAATGGTAAGCACACATAAGATAGCTACTATTACTGTTACTTTCATAAATAAAAAAATTACTCATCCTAGCCAGTAAGGAAAGGTGGGAAAATAAATAAATAAATAAATAAAAATAATCAGGCTACTCTAAAATATAAATAGAACAAAACAAAACACAAATGAGTTTTAGATTACCTATAAAAACTGAACCATAATGAAATTTTCTTACTTTATATAAATTTAAATCCCCAATTCTGTTTGAGGTGGCAATGTGCCCAGTTTAGAAACTATTTATTAGCCAAACACAGTGGTTTATGCCTGTAATCCCAGCATTTTAAGAGGTTGAGATGGGAGAATCACTTAAGTCCAAGAGTTCAAGACCAGCCTGGGCAACATAGCGAGACCTCGTCTCTACAAAAAAATCCAAAAATTAGCCAAGCATGGTGGCGTGCGCTTGTAGTCCTGGCTACTTAGGAGTTCGAGACAGAAGGATTGCCTGAACCCAGGTGGTTAAGGCTGCAGTAAGCAGTGAATGTGCCACTGCACTCCAGCCTGGGCAACAGAGTGAGACCTCAACTGAAAAAAAGAGAAAAAGAAAAAGAAAAAAAGAAACTATTTATCATGTGAAGTGGTTCTAGCTAATGATTTATAAGCAGATACCTGCTGGAAATTTCTGAAAATTTTAATATCCCATTATAAATGAAGCCCTATCCAATTGTCCCCTTCTCACTTCTTCCTCCTCCCTGTCTAGAAGGTGAAAATGGTAGCTGGAGCTACAAAATCCATCTTGTGACTATTATGGGAAAGCCAAGAAAATCTGAGATTTTTTTACCCTAATGTCCTTAAGAAACTAACATACAACAGCCATTGCCTGTCTCTGGACTTCTCATGTATAAGAAAAATAAGCCCTTAACATAAGCCAGTGCTTAGTCTGGTTTTCTTTTACTCAAACATCCTTAAGTAAAATACATGAGAGACAAAAAACGGATGAGAGTAGATAGAGGCATCAATAAAACAAAATTAGCTATGAATTAGTAACCTGAAGTCAGGTGATGGATAGCTGGAGTTCATGATACCTGTTCTCTCAGTTTGCATTTATTTAAAATATCATAAGTTATTTGAAAAAGAAAAATATGAAATTTGTTTAGAAATCCCAGCTCTGTCATTTATAATTTAGATGGCCTTTGGCAAATTTATTAATTTTACTTTTTTCATTTGCCAAATAGAGCCAACAATACTATCCACAGAGCTTCACCTTCAGATCCACAAAGCTTTACCTTCAGGTAATCTCCTGAAGGTCCCTGCCAAAAATGTCTTCCATCTACCTAATACTCTAATCATCCAAGGATTTCCACAAGCCTCATTTTCACCTGCTCAAGCTGATAATGATTCCTTCTCTGAATTCTTATTTTTCAACTCAGTACCATGGTTTAAGTTCTCTATTGTCCTCTAATTGCTCCATATATGCATATTAAAGCATTCCATAATCATACCTTAACAAAATTTTGACCCTCTCCTGAACTGAGGGCAAGTTCTCAATAATACTGATTGCAGGCTGGGTGCAGTGGCTCACACCTATAATCCCAGCACTTTGGGAGGCCGAGGTGAAAGGATTGCCTGAGCCCACTGGTTTGAGCCCAGCTTGGGCAACTTGGTGAGACCACATCTCTACAATAAACGCAAAAATTAGCTGGGCAGGGTAGTGGGTGCCTGTAGTTCCAGCTACTTGGAAGGCTGAGGTGGAAGGATCACCTGAGCCCAGCAGGTCGAGGCGCTGCAGTGGCTATAAGCATGTCACTGCACTTCAACCTGGGCGACAGAGTGAGACTCCAACTCAAAAAAAAAAAAAAAAAAGTCAAAAAACAAAATACTTACTGATTGTAACCTTATTTTTTCTTTTTTTCTTTTTTCTTTATTTTAAAGATGTGGGGTACACTTCAGGGTTAGGTATACAAATGTTCATTATGCAGATACCCTTGTTGAAGAGATGTGCGATTGTAACTTTTAAAAATCCCTCAGCTAATTAATTTACTATCAATCCAAAAAATAACATTTTAAAAAAGTTAAATCATATATTCTTTTTTTTATTATCTGAAGTTATATGTTCTTAAGCACATAGGGACAAGAGGTCTCTAAAAGTTCTTCCTTGGGCAGATTTTCTGTGAATAAGGGTAAAATACACTCATTCAAAGAACTTTATGGTCTTTCCATTAAAAAGAAAAAAGGGAATTCATTGCTAATTGTTATTTTGCTTTAAAGTTTTTTACTCAAACAACCTTAAATACTACTGCTGTCTACCTGAAAACGGTACCAAAAAGTTACTGATAATACAGCTATCAAGAAGAGCTATGATATTTGTTATAGAAATGAATCAACAGCAATGAAAAAAGTACTGTAGCCGGTTGGGGTGGTTCATATATGAAATTTGGGAAGCTGAGGCAAGAGAACTGCTTGAGCCCAGGAGTTCCGAGATCAGCCTAGGAAACATTGTGAGACCATGTCTCTTAAAAAATAAATTAATTAAATTAAAAATTAGCCAGATGTGGTGGTGCTTGCCTGTAGTCCCAGCTACTTGAGAGGCTGAGGCGGAAGGATCACCTGAGACCAAGAGGTTGAAACTATGGTGAGCCATGATCATGCCACTGTACTCCAGCCTAGACAACAAGATGAGACCCTGACTCAAAGAAAAAAAAGTACTGTAAACTTTCCCACTGTTTGCATGTACCTTTATAAAGCAAACAATGGCTTGTTTTCACCCTTGACACCTCTTCATTATATAATGCAGTATTGTATCGCAGCCGAAAAATATCCAGAACTAAGAAAAATCCCATATAATACATCGGGGGAGGAAATATATACACACAGTAGATATAAATATAGCCCCACATTTAAGGTGATAAAACCAATACCTCTTGAATCTAAATGACAAAACTATTCATGAAATAGAGTACAGTAAGAGAACTAAAGCCTCAGTTTGGACACAGACACACACACACAGATACACACACACACACACACACACACACACACACACACACGCATACACGCACACACACACAATGAACAAACAAAGCAAACCAAAAAAACCACTCATACCATTTCTCATGCATTTATGAACTATAATAAAGTCAACTTAACATGAACATTTTAGACCTTATCACATTAAAAGTCCATAAAAAAGGTGAAAATCTTATCAAGAGACTTAAAAAAGTAGCATTCATATTTTCTAGTTACAGTATATTGCTTTAAAGTACCTGAACTATCTCGTTAAAATTACAAAAAAGGATTTCAATATCATGCTTTTTTTCTTTAAAAAAGCTAGTATTCATTATCAGTGATCAGAAGTTTATATTCAAGAAAGTGAATGTTCAATAACATCTCTTAAGTAATATTCATAAAGCGGAATCCTCTATGAAAACATGCTTATTACATACCTGCAATGTGAGATTTATGAGTTGTCAATTAACATCTTAAAATATCAGACCATGGTATTTTAAATGAGATATTCCTCATTAATCCACATAGCACAAAATGAAAGTTTTTTAAAAATAATATATATAGATGAGCTAAAACTTTGAGATGAATTTCATTTCATGTATCAAACTTTAAATGAACCAGTAGAGTCATTCCAGAAAGATTAATTTCCCCATCAGGAGCAAGATGACTACACAATATAAATTTACATAGCTAAAAAAGTATGGAGGCAAACACTGACATAAACCTATAAATTATCTTGTGTAAGCTACACACACAATGCATTTAGAGCATGAAATAAGTTCCTAGAGAGTTTTTACTACAAAGAACTAGCCGTCTTGTCAGAGTTCCCAATTAAGTTAATTAATATTTTCGTGGAGTCAGCTAAGGAGATTTTAACATTATTTACAGACAAATAAAAACTCAAATACAAATATAAAAAAATTAAAAAGAAATATTTCTCTAAAGTTATTTACAGAAAAGTACAAAAATTCACAATATTGTGTAAACGAGTCCCCACCCTGACAGGACTTGCCATAACCAAGTGCAGAAAGTAATAGTCTTTATAATCAGTTTTAGCAGAGCTTTGATATGTGAAATACATATTTTCTACCTACCTTGAGTGTTTATAAAGTTTACGAGGTCTACTATGCAATTTCCGATCCCAATTCTCTGGATCACTGGAGTTACTGTCATAAGGATGAGGCCGTCCTGCCATCCCACGTCAAGCCTCCTCACACTACTGCTCTGAAAGCACATGTGTAGCACCCATGACCTACATAAAAGAGCAGTGCTGACCTTTAAGTCTATTCCATGCAGAATAAAATAGTCACAAAATTGTATATACTTGTGTTATTGTGACATGTTTTGAGTAATGAATAGATTATAAAATACTAAACATAGAAAATGCCACAAATCAGATAAAAATAAACATCAGAAGTCTTTTTAGATACTATTCATTTCATTCGTATATTAAATCGGTTACCCTATGCAACAGCTTGGTAATATGCTATTAATATTTAGTAAATATACTTGAACATTTACTAAGTACCTTATGTACTGGAAAGACATCAATATAGTACCAAAAAGGTAAAAACAATTCCATAGAATTATATTTTGAGACAAAATTTCACTTAGAATGAATTTCTTAACTGCCTAAAAGCTTAAGATGCTTTACAAAGCACCCAGTGTGATTGAGTAACAAGGGATATAACTGTAAATGTTAAAAGGCAACTGACATACATTATATACTATTTTGTAAAGTCTGATGATCTCTTAGTTTTAAACCTCCTCTGTGCCATACTCAGTAACATTATATTTGTCTGATTTCATGCCTTCATTCAAGCACTTACTGGGCATTCACTACAATATGCTTAAGTGATTTACAAGATGCTAAAGCAAGTCAGACATTATTCTTGTGCTCAAAAAACTCATGCTAGTAAGGGGGGAAAAAAAAGACTTCTCTCTGGTTTAATACGCCACTTGCTCCTGCATCTCTGTCCTACCTGCATCACCTCTACTCAAGTTCTTGCACTGTTTCCCCATCCTTCATTCCCACTAAATCTTATTGTTCTTTAGGAGTCCATCTTTTTCTCTCTTCTCTGCGTGCTGGGTCCAGGGAGACAGCAGACAAAATAGACATGAGGATCAAACCCTTGAGAACATCAGGACTGACATACTGCATACAATCTCTGTTTCCACTGTTGTTATCTGAATTATTTAATAGGCACCTACATCCAGCAAAATCTATCTCATCATCTTGGTCTTCCACATCAGTAATGTCATCTCTATGTATACCAAGTCAAAAACTTTGAAGTCATCCTTAACTTCTCATTTCCCCAGTTCAAGTCTACTTCAAATTTTTCTTTTGATTCCTTCTGCCTCTTTACATTCATAAAAATGCTGCCTTCATGTAAGTCCTTATAATCTATCAATAACTGACCACCTTACCACCATTTAATTTTGTATTGGCTCCACTATAATCAGAATTATCTTCCTTTTTATTTTTTTTAAAGATGTGGGGTACAATTCAGGGTTAGGTATACAAACGTTGATTAAGCAGGTACCCTTGTTGATGAGATATGCCCCTCCCTCCCCTAGCAGTTTCCCTCATCAGCCAATCCCACTCCCCCTCCCCTGGCAGTTTCCCACTACCACCAATCCCTTTCTTATAGTATTATGATAACTGTTCAATGTCCACTTACAAGTAAGAACATATGATACTCTGTTCTTTATCTTCCTAAGAACTTTTAATGAACTTTTAATAGAAAACTTTCTATATATAAACTCCTTTCCATAGAAAGTTCTTGAATCCCCAATATCTGCTTCATAGAATTCATTAGGCAAATGAAAGTCTATTGTTTAGATTCAGTAATCATCAAAAAATAATTACTGGACTACTGAAAACAAAGTTTCTAGAACATATCTCACTGTTCATTACTATTTTTAGGCATGTCAGAAATAATCTAAATTCAAAATAATCTAGACATCATCTATACAGAGACTGGAACCACTGGGCCTGTCACTTACAGACAGGCAATTCAGGAAACTGCCAAAAGTCAACTGAGGAAAAGGTGAGTCACTACTTCCCCTTTTCTTGGATATTACTATCTAAAGGGTGCAGTAATATCTTGGGAGGGGGGAATAATGACAGAATCTTCAGGACCACAGTAACATAATAAATAAGTGTTCCCTGGGACACTATATCAATTAATGGCAATGAACTAGAGAGGGATTTTTTTTTTTTAAAGATGGGCAGTGTATAGAGACCATTTATTATATTTTTACTACATATCAATGCTCTATAAGTTGAAATACTTTCTCCTATTTAAACCTGCAACTCTATATTATTATCCTGCTTCATATATGAATAAATCTTAGCACTTAAGACTAAAATCACAGGCCAGGCACGGTGGCTCATGCCTATAATCCCAGCACTTTGGGAGGCTGAGGTGAGAGGACTGTCTGAGCCCATGGGTTCGAGACCAGCCTGGGCAACTTGG
>NW_007252920.1:251083-253849 GCF_000164805.1 Carlito syrichta
CTTGGAAGGCTGAGGCAGAAGGATCACCTGAGTCCAGCAGGTCAAGGCTGTGGTGGCCATGAGCATGCCACTGCCCTCCAGCCTGGGTGACAGAGTAAGACTCCAGACTCAAATAAAAACTAAAATAAAATAAAGATTAAAATCCCAGTTGAACAGAGAGCCCACGCAGTTCCCAATGTACCAAGCTAGGTAAATAAGAATTGATACTTCTTGCTCTTTATTACCACGGATATCACTTTAAACTTCAGCTTTCCTTAGCTATCTTGTGGCTTTGTCCATCCTATTGAGATCTTACTCAATTTTAGCCCATTTTTTGTGGTTACTGGACTGGATAATTTGTAAGGAACAGAAATTTAATTAGCTCATGGTTCTATAATTGGGAAGTCCAAGAGCATGTCACCAGTATCAGCTGAGGACCTTCATGCTGTGTATCCAATAATGGAAGGCGGAAAAGCAAGGGAGCTTCAGCAAGCGAGACAGCAAGAGAGAGCGCTCAAGGGGCCGGGCTCTTTTATAATAACCAGCTCTCCTGATAACTAACCTATTCTCAAGATAACTGCGTTAATCCATTTATGAGGGCTCCAATCAACTCTAACTAGGCTGTATCTCTTAGCATTGTTGCCTTGAAGATAAGTTTCCAACATGTGAATTTTAGGGGACACATTCAAACCAAAGAGCACTCTAAATAGTATCATTACAAAAAAGCTTTTCTATTAATGTGAAATTATTTCTACTTCTCAAACTTTGCAGACAAAGTAATTCAGCAAAAAACTTTGAATGTTCTTGAAAGACCGAGTGAGTGAGAGGGAGAAGAGTGAAGAGGACAGAATCACATAGTGATCACAGGGCCCAGACCCAAAGGTTGCCTTCAGCTGGATAAAAATCCAAATAGCCAAAGATGTGTATGGTAAAGCATGACCAGGAGGAAGCCAAGAAGACACCTAAGTCAGTCAAATTATCTAAGATTAACTTCTCTATGTGGAAAGAACTAAAACACTAGAGGAAAGATAACTCTATAGAGCAAATGAATTCTCTGATACCAACAGACAAAAGAGCAAACATCTGGCCGGGCTCGGTGGCTCAGCCTGTAATCCCAACACTTTGGGAGGCCGAAGTGAATGGACTGCCTGAGCCTGTGAGTTCGAGAACAGCTGGGGAAACTTGGCAAGACTTCATCTTTACAGTACATAAAAAATTAGCCGAGCATGGTAGTGTGCACTTGTAGTTCTGTCTTCTTGGAAGGCTGAGGCGGAAGGCTCGCCAGAGCCCAGCAGGTCAACACTGGGGTGGCCGTGAGTGTGCCACTGCATTCCAGTCTGGGCGACACAGTGAGACTCCAACTCAAAAAAAAAAAAAAAGAAAAAAGGAAAGCTGCATGACATGAGCTCTATGAATTTGATGTATTTCCCAAGCCCACACCTCTCAAACAGCAGAAAGCTGAAGCCCTTACTAGTTAGGGAGGATATCAAAGAACAGAGAACAAAGAACAGGTAAACTGAAAATTAGGAAGGCATTCCCAGAAGAGGAAGAGCTACAGAGAGGGTGAATTCAAAAATCTGAGTATAATCTCTCCCCAGATTCTCGGCTGATCACCAAATTATATAGGAATATGACCACCTTCCTTCTCCTCCTCTCCCCCAGAACAACAAGTGAAAATATAAGTAGCTGGAAAAAGAAGTAAGCACAGCTGGCAGCTGCTATACACTGCAGGGTTAACAAATTTGCAACTTAAGTCCAGGCAAGTTAATAGTCACTAGAACACCAACAACAACCAATTCTCATAAGAACACTACAACGCCAGGTTTCAACAAAAAATTATGAGATACGCTTATAATTAAAATGCTAAAAAGTAAGCCGGACTCAGTTGCTCAGCCTGTAATCCCACGCCTTTGGGAGGCTGAGGTGAGTGGATTGCCTGAGCCTGCGGGTTCAACACCCGCCTGGGCAACTTGGCAAGCCCTCATCTCTACAATAAATCAAAAATTAGCCGGGTGTGGCAGCACACGCCTGTAGTTTCGGCTACTTGGAAGGCTGAGGCGGAAGGATCGCCGGGGCCCAGCAGGTCGAGGCTGCGGTGGCCGGGAGCGGCCACTGCACTCCAGTCTGGGCAACAGAGAGAGACTCCAACACGAAAAACAAAACAAAACAAAAAAACGCTAAAAGGCATTCAATAGAAACTAACTTCAGATGTTGGATTTAACGAATAAAAACTTCAAAACATCTATTATAAATAAATCAATAAATCAAAGAAATAAATCAAGAGCTTTTTTTTTTTTTTTTTTTGAGACAGAGTCTCACTCTGTCACCCAAACTGGAGTGCAGGGGCGTGTTCCCGGCCAGCGGAGCCGCTACCTGATGGGCTGGGGCAATGGTTGCCCCTCAGCCTTCCAAGTAGCTGGAACTACAGGCGCGTGCTACCACGCCCAGCTAATTTTTGATTTTATTGTAAAGATGAGGTCTCACCAAGTTGCCCAGGCAGGTCTCGAACCCGCGGGCTCAGGCAATCCACTCACCTCAGCCTCCCAAAGTGCTGGGATTACAGGCTGAGCCACCGAGCCTGGCTTTTTTTTTTTTTTTTTTGAGTTGGAGTCTCACTCTGTCATCCCAGCTAGAGGACAGTGGCACGCTCTCGGCCACTGCAGCCTCAACCTGCTTGGGTTCAGGCGATCCTTCTACCTCAGCCTTCCACATAGCTGGAACTACAGGCACACACCACCACACCTGGCTAATTTATTTATTTATGTTTTTTTTTTTTTTTTTTTTTTG
>NW_007252920.1:253869-261404 GCF_000164805.1 Carlito syrichta
TTTGAGTTGGAGTCTCACTCTGTCACCCAGACTAGAATGCAGTGGCCGCTCCCGGCCACCGCGATTGTAGAGATGAGGGCTAGCCAAGTTGCCCAGGCTGGTCTCAAACCTGCGGCCTCAATTTTTTCACATACCCAGCCAGAACACAGTCTTAATGATTGACAGAAAGGTATCTCAGTGGAGAGGTGAAAACTATCAAAAGAAATGGAAGTTCAACTCTAGATGAAAAGAATAATTAGAATGAAAAATTAGCCAAGCACAGTGGCTTCCGCCTGTTATCCTAGCACTCTGTGAGGCTGAGGTGGGAGAATCGCTTGAACCCTGGAGTTTGAGACCAGCCTGGGCAGCATAGTGAGATTTTTTTCTCTACAAAAATAAAAAATTAGCTGGGCATGGTAGCATGCACCTGTAGTCCCAGCTACTTGGAAGCCTGAGATGGGAGGATCATTCTGTGTCCAGGAGGTTAAGGCTGTGGTAAGCTGTGATCATGCCACTGCACTCCAACCTGGACAACAGAGTGAGCAGGAGGGAAGGAAGGAAGAGAGAAAGGGAAGAAAGAAATGAAAGAAAAGAAAAAATCTGACGGGTGCAACAGCAGATGAAGAGGACAAAAAACAAAATCAGAGAACTTGGAAAATATATCAGAAGAAACTACCCAATTCATAGAATGAAGAACAGGAATGAAGAAAAAAGAACAAACTGCACCAACAGGTGTAAGAGTATCTAGTAAAACATGTAAATACTGCATACTCACACAAATCATCTTAAAAGGATTACATGAGTGAAAGAAAGCAGACTCAAAGATTATATACCATACTATTCCACTTCTATGACTTCTTGGAAAGACAAAACTATAAGGACAGGCCAGACGTGGTGGCTGACACCTGTAATACCAGCACTTAGGAGGCCAGGCGAGAGAACTGCCTTTGCCCAGGTGTTGAAGACCAGTCTGGGCAACTTGGCAAGATCTTAGCTCTACAATAAATTTTTTAAAAAAATTAGTCGGGCTTGGTGGTGCACACCTATATTTCCAGCTAATGTGGAGAGCTGAGGTGGAAGAAGTGCCCAAGCCCAGTGGGTTCACGCTGTGGTAGCCATAAGTGTGCCACTGCACCCCAGCCTGGGTAACAGAGTGAGACTGACTCAAAAAAAAAAACAAACAAAACTATAGAAACAGAGAACAGATCAGTTAGGGGTTAGGGCTAAAGTGAATACTTAGAGACAACACAAGGTAATTTGGGGGGCTGATGGAATTATTCTGCATCTTAATTGTGGTGGTGGTAATTACACAACTGTATGATTTTATAAAAACTTACAAAACTATACACCAAAAAGAAAAAATGTATAGTATTTAAATTTGAAAAGAAAAAAATCAGAAGTGATTTTCAATTAATACATAATTGCACCAAACATATTACATGACATAATTAAACCACTTTTTGGTCAAAACTCCAAATCCTACTGCCTCATTATCCTCCCAAGCATACTTAATCAATAACCACCCTCCCACTACTACAAACAACATACACAAACTTTTGATAATAAAAACTGGTGAGAACTTTTCTATTTCTGCCACAATAGTGAGTGGTGAAGAGGTTTTAGAATCAGAAAAAAATTTCTGTATGACTTTGAAAAAGCTTCTGCCAGGCTCGGTGGCTCAGCCTGTAATCCCGCACCTTGGGAGACTGAGGTGAGTGGATTGCATGAGCTCACAGGTTCGAGACCAGCCTGGGCAACTTGGCGAGACCTCATCTCTACAATAAATCAAAAAATCAGCCGGGTGTTGTAGCGCACGCCTGTGGTTCCAGCTACTTGGAAGGCTGAGGTGGAAGGATCGCCGGAGTACAGCAGGTCAAGGCTGCGGTGGCCGGGAGCGGCCACTGCACTCCAGTCTGGGCGACAGAGTGAGACTCCAACTCAAAAAAAAAAAAGAAAAAGAAAAAGTAAAAGCTTCTTTCTGTATGACTTTGTTTTAGAGGTTTTAGAATCAGAAAAAAAACTGTATGACTTTGAAAAACCTTCAAGATTCCAATTTTCTTAAATGTAAAATGAAGACAATAACACAATTCTCATTATCATTACTTTATTACTACTATAACCACCAGTAAAATTGTTAAAAGAATACCTTATTTAACAGTGCCAGGCACATAGTGCTGACTTTCTCTAGTGGGCTACCTAATACAAATCGTGTGTAACATTTTATTAGTTCATTAATAACTTTCTATTTGCTTTTTGAGGTCACAGAATATGCTATATGGTTAGTATAAAACAATGAATATAATGCCATCCATATCCTGGTTTAAAAAAAAAAGCTGCCAGGCACAGTGGTTCACACCTGTAATCCCAGCACTTTGGGAAGCGAAGACAAAAGAATTCCCTGAACTCAGGGATTCGAGACCAGCCTGGCCAACTTGGCAAGACCTCCTTCTCTACAATAAATAAAAAAATTAGCCAGGTGTGGTGGTGCATCCCTGTGGTTCCAGCTACTTGGAAAGCTGAAGAGGAAGGATCACCTGAACCCAGCAAGTTGAGGCTGAGGTGGCCATAAGCGTGCCACTGCACTCCAGCATGGGTGACAGAGTGAGATTCCGACTCAAAAAAAAAATACATGAGCCGGACTCAGTGGCTCAACCAGTAATCCCGCGCCTTTGGGAAGCTGAGGTGAGTGGACTGCCTGAGCCCATGGGTTCGAGACCTGCCTGGGCGGTGAGACCTCATCTCTACAATAAATCAAAAAATCAGTCGGGCGTGGTAGTGCATGCCTGTAATTCCGGCTACTTGGAAGGCTGAGGCAGAAGGATCACCGGAGCCCAGCAGGTCAAGGCTGCAGTGGCTGGGAGCAGTGCACTCCAGTCTGGGCGACAGAGTGAGACTCTAACTCAAAATAAATAAATAAATAATAAATAAAATAAAATAAAATTCAAAAAGCTAAAATGATCACAACTTGGTGACAGTTATTAGGAGTAGGATTCCCACTCATTGAGTTTTTCTAATTTCTCCAGGATACAACTAATTCTACCCTGTTCTATATTTCAAAAACAACCAGGCACAATGGCTCACTCCTGCAATCCCAGTACTTTGGGAGGCAGAGGCAAGAAAACTGCCTGAGCCCTGGAGTCAGAGATCAGCCTGGGCAATATGGCAAGGCCTTGTCTCCACAATAAATCAAAAATTAGCTGGCTGTGGTAGCACATATCTGTAGTTCCAGCTACTGGGAAGGCTGAGCTGGAAGGATCACCTGAGTCCAGCAGGTCGATGTGTGGTGGCTCTGAGCATGCCACTGCACTCCAGCCTGGATGACAGAGTGAGACTCTAATGCAAAAGAAAAAAAAAAGACCTGGCCTATAATTCCAGCACTTTGGGAGGGCAAGGTGAGAGGACTGCCTAAGCCCACAGGTTGGAGACCAGCCTGGGCAACTTGGTGAGACCTCATCTTTATAATAAATCAAAAAATTAGCTGAGTGTTGTGGCGCGCGCCTGTAGTTCCAGCTACTTGGAAAGCTGAGTCGAAAGGATCACCTGAGCCCAGCAGGTTGAGGCTGCGATGGCTGAGAACGTGCCACTGCCCTCCAGCCTGGGTGATAGAGTAAGAATCCAACTCAAAAAAAAAAAAAAAGGAAGAAAAAGAAAAAAACTTTAGACTTTTATAGGCTAATCAAAGAGTCATGTACATAATCACTAATAACAGCTTTAGGAATTAAATCAAAATCCTAATTCATTCCTATAGGAACTATGATGAAAAAAGAATTATTTCACTGTTGGTATATAAGTAAATGATAATCTGTAAAAGAACAGATTAATCATTCTAGTTACTGATCTCTATGAAAATTTCTTAGCCGGGCTCGGTGGCTCAGCCTGTAATCCCAGCACTTTGGGAGGCTGAGGTGAGTGGATTGCCTGAGCCTGCGGGTTCGAGACCTGCCTGGGCAACTTGGCGAGTCCTCATCTCTACAATAAATCAAAAAATTAGCCGGGCATGGTAGCGCGCACCTGTAGTTCCAGCTACTTGGAAGGCTGAGGCGGAAGGATCGCCGGAGTCCAGCAGGTCGAGGCTGCGGTGGCCGGGAGCGGCCACTGCACTCCAGTCTGGGCTACAGAGTGAGACTCCAACTCAAAAAAAAAAAGTAAATTTCTTCATCTATTTTTATCACAATATAATTCTTTATCTAACAGCTTAAATGCTTAAAACTTTTCTCTTTCGGATATAACAGCCTTCTTGCTGTATAACAAATTACACAAACCCAGTGCCTCAGAATGACATGCACATATTAACTCAGCTTTTGTGAGTCAGCTGGGTCCTCTGCAAGGCAACAATCAAGGTGTCAACCATTACTTGGGCCTCATTTGGAGACTGGACTGGGGAAGGCTCTGCTTCCAAGCTCACTCAGATTCCAACAATTCATTTCCTTACAGCAGTAGGATTCAAAACCAACAACAGAAAGATAGCAAAATGAAGTCTCTGCAATGTAATCACAAAAGTAACATCTTGTCTTCTTTCTGATATACTTTTGGTTAGAAGAAAGTCAGATTCTGCTTACACTCAAGGGCAGAGGATTTTGCAAAGGCATAAACACCAGGAGATAGGGATCATGGGAACCATCTTATGGTTTGTCTGCCATATTGCCCAATACATTCTACCTGTGTATCTCTAAGTTTTAAGGTTTTGCTCAGCCCTTGTTTTAATTATACATACTAACACACTAACACACACATATACACAAAATGAATTCACCACCTTTCTTGCCTTGACATGATATAAAGCACTATCTGTCATAGCAAAACTCTAGACCAAATCTAAATGTTCATTAAGTGAAATGATTAAAAATCTGCATAGAAGGCAGGCCCAATGGCTCACGCCTGTAATCCCAGCACTTTGAGAGATCAAGGAGGGAGGGTTGTTTGAGCCTAGGAGTTCAAGACCAGCCTAGGCAACGCAGTGAAACTCTACTACAACAACAACAACAACAACAAAAATCTGCTCAATATAACATGCAACCAGTAAAAATGAGACATATATATATATTATATAGATATATATAATATGTAGACACTATTCCAAAATGTATTACTAAGCTAAATAGCAAGATACAGATATGCATTATGTATTCCCCTATTTATACACATCCAAATATATTTACTCATGCTTATATATGTTAAGATGATGTCTAGAAATATAACATATGCCTCTGAGGAAATGCTGGAACAAGAGGGACACTTACTTTTTATTGTGTTCCCCTTATACTCTTTATACTCTTTGAATTTTTGACATACTGTTTTCATAATAATACTAGGGGGAAGTCTATAATATTTGGATGTGGTACTGTTATAGAACTTTTTCCTTGTTTAATCTTACTGCTTAAGTGTAGTTTTGTAATTTTTTTGGATTGCTTAAATATGCACTAATATACACTAATGGCATATGTTTCTACTGTATGTCCCCAATAGACTTTAAGATTCTTAAGGCAAAGAACAAAGTATGATTCATGTTTTTGCCCCCCCAGCTTAGTACAATTGTATGTAAGCTTTTACAAAACACTGAATTAACTAAATTAAGATGAAAGAAACTGAAGGACATTTCATTTCCTAAAATCCAATAGTGCAGAGGAAATATAAATTACAAAGATTTATAAGTAGTATTTTACTTCCAGTTGTTTATCTTAAACAAATATTATCATATAACTATACCCACAATTTAGTTATGGCAAAGAGCACCAATTATGTGGATCTCACTCTTAAAACAAGCAAAAATTAAAATTCAATTTCTAATGCTCTCAGGAACTACAAAGCAAAGCAGGTATTAAGAAAAGAAAGTAGAACAACCCTAGAAACATTTTCCAAACGGTATCAAATGAGCCCTAAGTGTCTCCAAAATATTCCTCAGAGATGCTATGTAAATCTCACAGAAGCCTGAGTTGTTACTGTGAATAAATTTTTTTTTTTAATTTAAAAAGTTGCCAGGTGTGGTGGCTCACACCTGTAATCCCACACTTTGGAAGGCTGAAGTGAGAGGAATGCCTGAGCCAGTAGGTTTGAGAACAGTCTGGGCAACTTGGCAAGACCTCATCTCTACAATAAATCAAAAATTAGCTGGACGTGGTAGCATGCGCCTGTAGTTCCAGCTACTTGAAAGGCTGAGGCGGAATGATCACCTGAGTCCTGCAGGTTGATGCTGGGGTGGCAGTGAGCATGCCACTGCACTCCAGCCTGGGTAATGGAGTGGGACTCCAATTCAAAAAATAAAAATTAAAAATAAAATTAAAAATAACACTTTATTCTATCATTCAAAATCTATTGAGTACTTAGCACCTTTTTTAGGTATTCTGGTAACTGCTAGGGATACTCTCAACAAATACATTTAATAAAAGTACATGGAAATTCAATTAAAAGTAAGGACTGTTGTCTATTTAAAGGGCCTTACCTTATCCAGCAAATATGCTTAAATATAGTTAATACTATGCATTGACAGAATATGTTTCTACCACATGTCCCCCACTAGACTTTAAGATCCTTGAGGGAAAGAATAAAGTATGATTAATCAACCAAAATGTAAGCCTTCCAAAACCAACTCATAGTCATCCCATGATGTCCCAGAAGTGATCTGGATATAAAATCTTTATGTTAATTCATTTTTTCACTTTTGTAGAATTTCTACTAAAATTTTGCTAACTTATTAATCAAGGTAGTAACTTCTCTCTCTCTCTCTCTCTCTCTCTATATATATATATATATATATATAGTTTTTATATTCTCTCTCTCTCTATATATATATACACATATAGATTTTGATACTCTAAAGAAATATCTAAATGTTTTCCTTTCTACTATTACTTGACTTCAAAACCTTAATATAACACCTTAGCTGAAGCAAACCATCTTGACATAATATCAGTTAATATAGGTAAAGCTCCTGAAAGCTGATGCTTAAATCAAAGGAGATTACATTCAACTCTTAAGTAGTAACACCCTTTAAACAAAGTAAGACTCAAGTAATTTTTCTTTTTTGGCCCATGATGCTTCTTAATTTTAAAAATGTAATCTTTTTTATGCTTCTCCATTTTGACCCATTCATTATTCCCTTTACCTTCCATTATTTTTCGATTTTTACCTGTTTATCTGCCATCTACTAAATAGGCTAGAAAAGGCATTAAATATAATTCTATTTCTAAACTGCAGTATATTGTCCAGTAGAACTTTGTGTAATAATGGAAATGTTCTATGTCTGCATTGTCCAAAAAGTAGTTACTAGCCACATGTAACTATAAAGAACTTGAAAATTGAACGTTTAATTTTCCGTTTTAATTCATTTAAATTTAAATAGTCACATGTGGCTGTTAGCTACCATATTTGCCAGCACAATCAGAACTTTCTCCATTACAGAAGTTACTTCTTTTTTTTTTTTTTTTTGAGTTGGAGTCTCACTCTGTCGCCCATACTGGAGTGCAGTGGCCGCTCCCGGCCACCGCAGCCTCGACCTGCTGGGCTCCGGCGATCCTTCCGCCTCAGCCTTCCAAGTAGCCGGAATTACAGGCATGCGC
>NW_007252920.1:261701-269182 GCF_000164805.1 Carlito syrichta
ATCCCAGCGCTTTGGGAGGCCGAGGTGAGTGGATTGCCTGAGCCCGAGGGTTCGAGACCCGCCTGGGCAACTTGGCAAGACCTCATCTCTACAATAAATCAAAAAAAAATTAGCCGGGCATGGTAGTGCGTGTCTGTAGTTCCAGTTACTTGGAAGGCTGAGGCGGAAGGATTGCCGGAGCCCAGCAGGTTGAGGCTGCGGTGGCTGGGAGTGGCCACTGCACTCCAGTCTGGGCAACGGAGTGAGACTCGAACTCAAAAAAAAAAAAAAAAAAACTTTGCCCTGAAACAAAACACTTGCTCACAAAGAAACATTTTACACATCTTGTGTCTTATATATTATATATTATTATATATTATAGGCATTGCTCCTTTTTTTTTTGAAAGTAGGATTTATTGAGAGGACAGAAAAGCTCCCACAGTGGGAGGGGATCCAGGAGGACTGCTCCATTTTAATAATATTCAAATTATTATTCAAAGATCTTTTAATTAAGGTTTACTTCAGCCAGGTATGATGGATCACGCCTGTAATCCCAGCACTTTGGGAGCCCAAAACAAGAGGACTGCCTGAGTCCAGGGTCGTGACCAGCCCGGGCAACTTGGTGAGAACTTGTCTCTACAAGAAATTAAAAAAAAAAATAATTAGCCAGGCATGGTGGCGTGCACCTTGGTTCCAGTTACTTGGAAGGCTGAGGCAGAAGAATCGCCTGAGCCCAGCAGGTCGAGGCTATGGTGGCTGTGAGCATGCCACTGCACTCTAGCCTGGGTGACAGATTCCGACACCCTCTAAAAAAAGAAAAAAGGCTTACTTCAATAAGTAAAAGTCTATGGGGCTGGGCACAGTGGCTTATGTCTGTAATCCCAGCATTTTGGGAGACCAAGGTGGGAGGATCGTTTGAGCCCAGGAGGTCAAGACCAGCCTAGACAACATAGTAAGACCTACTCTCTATAAAAAAGTCAAAAACTTAGCTGAGCATAGTGGTGCACACCTGTAGACCTAGCTATTCAGGAGGATGAGGTGGGAGGAAATCTGGAGCCCAGAAGTTTGAGGCTATGGTAAACCACAAATGTGCCACTGCACTCCAGTCTAGGCAACAGAGTGAGATCTCAACTCAAAAAAAAAAAAAAAAAAAAAAAGTCTGTGGTATAGACTTATCGACAGACCAGAAATAGATCCCTAATACATAAGGAAATTCGATATATGATAAAAGTGGTAATTCAAGTCACTTGAGGAAATGACAGACACTAAGAAACAGTATTGGAACAACTGAATGAACATTTGGGAGAACATAAAATTGAATCCATACCTCATATCACATACTTGGGTATACTCCAAATGAATCATCTATCTAAATGTAAAAATTGAGGTTGGGCACGGTGGTTCATGTCTGTAATCCCAGTACTTTGGGAGGGCAAGATGAGAAGATGGCTTGAGGCCAGGAGTTCAAGATCAAGCCTAGGCTACATAGCAAGACCTCATCTCTAGAGAAAATTTAAAAATTAGCCTGGCATGGTGGCACACACCTGTAGTTCCAGCTACTTGGGAGGCTAAGGCAGATCACCTGAACCCCAAAAGTCAAGGTTATGGTGAGCCATAATTGTGCCACCACACTCCAGTTTGGACAATAGAGTGAGACTCCAAGTCAAAAAAATAATTTAAATCATTCAAATACCTGAAAAACTGGGTGATTTCACTTATAACATGACAGGCAGGAAAGCCTTTCTTTTTTTTTTTTTTTTTTTTGAGTTGGAGTCTCTGTCGCCCAGACTGTAGTGCAGTGGCCACTCCCGGCCACCACAGCCTCGACCTGCTGGGCTCCGGCGATCCTTCCGCCTCAGCCTTCCAAGTAGCCGGAATTACAGGCATGCGCTACCATGCCCGGCTGATTTTTTTATTTATTGTAGAGATGAGGTCTTGCTGGCCAGGCGGGTCTCGAACCCACGGGCTCAGGCAATCCACTCACCTCAGCCTCCCAAAGGCGCGGGATTACAGGCTGAGCTACCGAGCCCAGCTGCCTTTCTTCACTATAAAAAAAAAAACCTTTGCATCACTAAAAGCACCAAGAAAAATAAACAAAAAATTTAAAACAAGTATTTTTTGCCATATTATTACAAAGAGTTAACTCAACAGTACATAAAGAGTTCTTTAGAAAAGGAAAGAAAAGACAATACACTGCCCGTCACAAAGCAGAGAATACACAAAAGAAAGGGGCAATTCTCAGAAAAATAAAGGCAAATGGTCTTAAACATAAAAATATGTTCAACCTTACTCAGAAATGCAAACTAACACCTCCAATTTTGATGTTAGTGTGTATATTTTCACACGCTGCTAATGAAAAGTACAAGTGATATAATCCTGTGGAAAGAAGTTTTGTAATATCTACAATACTACATACCAGTCCCACTACTAAGAATCTACCCTAAAATACAACTCCCAGCTGGGATCGGTGGCTCAGCCTGTAATCCCGCGCCTTTGGGAGGCTGAAGTTAGTGGACTGCCTGAGCCCGCAGGTTCGAGACCCGCCTGGGCAACTTGGCAAGACCTCATCTCTACAATAAGTCAAAAATTAGCCGGGCGTGGTAGCACGCACCTGTAGTTCCGGTTACTTGGAAGGCTGAGGCAAAGTATCACCAGAGCACAGCAGGTTGAGGCTACAGTGGCCGGGAGAGGACACTGCACTCCAGTCTGGGCAACAGAGTAAGACTTCAACTCAAAAAAAAACAATTTCCAGGCCAGGCACGGTGGTTCAAGCCTGTAATCTCAGCACTTTGGGAGGCCAAGCGAGAGGATTGCCTGAGCTCCGGGGTTCAAGACTAGACAACTTGGTGAGACCTCGTCTCTACAATAAATAATTAAGCCGGGTGTGGTAACACACGCCTGTAGTTCCAGCTACTTGGAAGGCTGAGGTGGAAGGATAACTGGAGCCCAGCAGGTCGAGGCTGCAGTGGACATGAGTATGTCACTGCACTCCAGCCTGTGCAACAGAGCGAGACTCTAACTCAAAAAAAAAAAAGATACAACTCCCTAAATCCTCAACAAAATATTCAAAAACATATTCACTGTGGCATTATTTGCAATAGCAAAAGACTAAAAACAATTTAATGTGCATGAGGCTGACTGGACAAACCGTTTACACAGATCCACACAATAGAACACTATGCATCTATAAAAAAGAATAAGGAAGACATCAATGTACTAACATGGATTAATATCCAAAATATAGTATTAGATTTAAAAACAGGTGAAAACAAATAGTATACAGCATACTACCTTTTGTGACATAAAAGGGAAATAACATAAATAAATATATGTAAATACAAATACAAGTGTATTTGTTTATTTTTGAAAAAAAAACTTCTGAGTATTCCTTCCATATAGTGTTGACATTTGAACCATGTAATAATTACATATTTATAAATAAATAAGACAAAAAGGTCTACTACTACCATGTTCTAAATTGCACTTTTTTATAGTTCTTTAATTTTCCTTAAATAAAAAAACAGGTTGAGCGTAATAACTCACACATGTAATTCCAGCAATTTGGGAGGCTGAGGAAGGAAGAATGCTTGAGCCCAGGAGTTCAAGACTGGCCTAGGCAAGATAGCAAGACCTATAGTCTCTAATTTTAAAAAAAACTGTGCTATATTATATGTGTATATATATATATATATATATATATATATATATAAAACAAACAGCATGTAAACGATACATGTGACAGTAAATTTAATAGCAATAAAAAGGATTTGCCACGTCTCTCAAATTTATTCACCAATTATTATATAACTCCATTCAGAAGAGGAAGCAATGACCAATAAGTATCTGCATGGAATCCTGAAGGATGAGGTCAAGGGTCAAGGCATCCTATTTTGGGAGGGTTATCAGACTGGGGGTAAATTAAAGATATGCCTCAGTACTAAGTGAATTACAGCAAAATATTTGATAAGATTTTTCAGGCATGATAGACTGGCACACAGGCTAAATGCGAGTGTCTACTTTATGGGGACTTGGAAAATACATTGGGTTTTTACTTCTATTATCTATACTAATCCACATATCAATCTTACAGGACATAAACGGTATGATCCTTTTTAAAAATTGAGAAACTGGGCTAGACACAGTGACTCAAGTAGTGCTTTGGGAAGCTGAGGCAAGAGGATCACTTGAGGCCAGGAGTTTGAGACCAGCCTGGACAACACAGTGACACTTCATCTCTAATTAAAAACTGTTTTAAAAAATTAGCCAGTGCTATGGCAAGCATGTCATCTTAGCCACTCAGGAGGTTGAAGCAGAAGGATTCCTTGAGCCTGGGAGTCAGAAGCTGCAGTAAACTGTGATCATGCCACTGCACTCTAGCCTGTACAAAAAAAAAGAAAATTGAGAACCTGGCTTAAAGGGATTATGTTACTTGCCTTAATATCATATGGCCAATAAATAAGCCTAAGACTCAGATACGCCGGGCTCGGTGGCTCAGCCTGTAATCCCGCGCCTTTGGGAGGCTGAGGTGAGTGGATTGCCTGAGCCCGTGGGTTGGAGACCTGCCTGGGCAGCGAGACCTCATCTCTACAATAAATCAAAAAGTTAGCCGGGTATGGTAGCGCGTGCCTGTAGTTCCAGCTACTTGGAAAGCTGAAACAGAAGGATAGCCTGAGCCTAGTGGGTCAGTGCTGGGGTGGTTGTGAGCATGCCACTGCACTCCAGCCTGGGCAACACAGTGAGACTTTGACTCAAAAAAAAAAAAAAAAAAAAAAAATGCTGAGTTGAAGGATAGCCTGAGCCTAGTAGGTCTAGGCTGTGATAGCCATGAGCGTGCAACTGCCACCCAGCCTGGGCAACACAGTGAGACTTTGACTCAAAAAAAAAAAAAAAAAAAAAAAATGCTGAGTTGAAGGATAGCCTGAGCCTAGTAGGTCTAGGCTGTGATAGCCATGAGCGTGCAACTGCCACCCAGCCTGGGCAACACAGTGAGACTTTGACTCAAAAAAAAAAAAAAAAAAAAAAAATGCTGAGTTGAAGGATAGCCTGAGCCTAGTAGGTCTAGGCTGTGATAGCCATGAGCGTGCAACTGCCACCCAGCCTGGGCAACACAGTGAGACTTTGACTCAAAAAAAAAAAAAAAAAAAAAAAATGCTGAGTTGAAGGATAGCCTGAGCCTAGTAGGTCTAGGCTGTGATAGCCATGAGCGTGCAACTGCCACCCAGCCTGGGCAACACAGTGAGACTTTGACTCAAAAAAAAAAAAAAAAAAAAAAAATGCTGAGTTGAAGGATAGCCTGAGCCTAGTAGGTCTAGGCTGTGATAGCCATGAGCGTGCAACTGCCACCCAGCCTGGGCAACACAGTGAGACTTTGACTCAAAAAAAAAAAAAAAAAAAAAAAATGCTGAGTTGAAGGATAGCCTGAGCCTAGTAGGTCTAGGCTGTGATAGCCATGAGCGTGCAACTGCCACCCAGCCTGGGCAACACAGTGAGACTTTGACTCAAAAAAAAAAAAAAAAAAAAAAAATGCTGAGTTGAAGGATAGCCTGAGCCTAGTAGGTCTAGGCTGTGATAGCCATGAGCGTGCAACTGCCACCCAGCCTGGGCAACACAGTGAGACTTTGACTCAAAAAAAAAAAAAAAAAAAAAAAATGCTGAGTTGAAGGATAGCCTGAGCCTAGTAGGTCTAGGCTGTGATAGCCATGAGCGTGCAACTGCCACCCAGCCTGGGCAACACAGTGAGACTTTGACTCAAAAAAAAAAAAAAAAAAAAAAAATGCTGAGTTGAAGGATAGCCTGAGCCTAGTAGGTCTAGGCTGTGATAGCCATGAGCGTGCAACTGCCACCCAGCCTGGGCAACACAGTGAGACTTTGACTCAAAAAAAAAAAAAAAAAAAAAAAATGCTGAGTTGAAGGATAGCCTGAGCCTAGTAGGTCTAGGCTGTGATAGCCATGAGCGTGCAACTGCCACCCAGCCTGGGCAACACAGTGAGACTTTGACTCAAAAAATAAATAAGTGTTTTTCTCTACCATACTATATTGCATCTCAAATTTAACACAATCCATCAAAATGCTATACCCAGAAAATAAAAAAGTATTAGTGGTGGCATCTCAAATCACTAAGGGACAGATGATAGATAAGATTACAAAACATTAATTGGCTGACTGAGACAATCCTTTCCTTCCTTCCTTCCCAACATCTCCCCCAAATTCCAGACTGCTAAAATGTTCAAAGTAGAGTATAAAACATAAAAGCCAAGAAGAAAATATATAAGTGCATATTCACCTGATTCTCAGAATAGAAAAGGAATTGCTATGACCTCAAGTCAAAGAAAAATGTCCTCAAGCCAAAGACTGCTAATGTAAAAAATAGAAATATAAACTAGGCTGGGTGGCTCAGCCTGTAATCCCGCGCCTTTGGGAGGCTGAGGTGAGTGGATTGCCTGAGCCTGCGGGTTCGAGACCCGCCTGGGCAACTTGGCGAGACCTCATCTCTACAATAAATCAAAAATTAGCCGGGCGTGGTAGCATGCACCTGTAGGTCCGGCTACTTGGAAGGCTGAGGCGGAAGGATCACCAGAGCCCAGCAGGTTGAGGCTGCGGTGGCCAGGAGCGGCCACTGCACTCTAGTCTGGGTGACAGAGTGAGACTCCAACTAAAAAAAAAAAAAGAAACAGAAATGTGCAGTCAGCCACCTTATGCTAACATTTTTTTCTTTTTTTTTTTGAGTTGGAGTCTAACTCTGTCACCCAGGCTACAGTGCAGTGGCAAGCTCAGAGTCACTGTAGTCTCAATCTACTGGGTTCAGGCAAGTCTTCCACTTCAGTCTTCCAAGTAGCTGGAACTACAGGCGTGTGCCACCATACCCAGCTAAGTTTTTTATTTGCTGTAGAGACGAAGTCTTGCATGATGTCCAGTGGTCTTGAACCCACTAGCACTACTACTACCTGTACTACATGTACTTTGAACCAACTCTTACTTTAAAAATTCACTCTAGGCCGGGCTCGGTTGCTCAGCCTGTAATTATAGCACTTCAGAGGCCGAGGTGAGTGGACTGCCTGAGCCTGTGGGTTTGAGACCAGCCTGGGAAACTTGGTGAGACCTCATCTTTACAATAACTACAAAATTAGCCAGGCATGGTAGCACGTATCTGTAGCTCTGACTACTTGGGAAGCTGAGACAGAAGGATCGTCGGAGCCCAGCAGGTCGACACTGGGGTGGCTGTGAGCATGCTACTGCACTCCAGCCTGGGCATCGGAGTGAGACTCGAACAACAACAAAAAAATTACTCTATTTATCAAAACACTTATAGCACAAGAAAAGAGAGAAACTAAATTTCAGAAGCAAATTGATTAAATACAATACAGAATACATATTACATTTTTACAATGGTGATGAATATAATGACATGGAAAACAGTTCCCAATACATTTTTTTTTTTTTTAGTTGGAGTCTCACTCTGTCACCCAGACTGGAGTGCAGTGGCATGCTCCCGGACACCACAG
>NW_007252920.1:269202-276954 GCF_000164805.1 Carlito syrichta
TCAAAAAAAAAAAAAAAAAAAAAGAAAAAGATTTGAGTTCGTTGGTGAAACAAGAAAAGGATCACTCTTGACAGTTCATTTGTTTATTTAATTTAACAAATAAAATTTGTGTGTCCACTATGTATACACACTATGCTTTTTGCTGTGGATATGATAATAGTGTAAAGCAGACTGGATACCTTCCACTTTGTGATATCTTCCACTGGTGCTCTATGGTCACTAAATAGATTAGTTCTCGGTATTAAAATAGTCCCACGACTGAATCATACTACTGTTAATTAAGGGTGGCTCCAATATTAATATCTGGGAAGTAAGCATATTTTAGAATTTCCCTGTCTAATATAGTTTTTACTAATCTTCAAATGATTTTAAATTTAAATTAAAGTGTTCCATATATACCTGTGGTTAGTATCTACTGTCATATAGTAGATTTCTACCATTGCAGAAAGTTTTTGTTTTTGTTTTTGAGTTGGAGTCTCACTCTGTCGCCCAGACTGGAGTGCAGTGGCCGCTCCCGGCCACCGCAGCCTCGACCTGCTGGGCTCCGGCGATCCTTCCGCCTCAGTCTTCAGAGTAGCCGGAATTACAGGCATGTGCTACCACGCCCGGCTGATTTTTTGATTTATTGTACAGATGAGGTCTCGCCTGCCCAGGCGGGTCTTGAACCCGCGGGCTCAGGCAATCCACTCACCTCAGCCTCCCAAAGCGCGGGATTACAGGTTGAGCCACTGAGCGCGGCCTCAATAAATTCTTAAGTGAAAAGAGTAGGTTATGAAATAAGTTAACACATGTATAACAAAATGTTAACTTTCAAATCTAGTTATATGTCTGTTACATTATTTGAATCTTCTTTTAATTTCTCAAAATAAAAATGTTAAGTAATTACATACAGAATTATCCCAATTTTGGGTATGTATATGGGTATATACATGTACACACACATACATTTGTGACTGGGTCACAAACATATTTGTGACACTGGGTTGTAGGAAATGGTGCCATTTTCTTCTCCACCCTTTGCTATATGTCCCAAATTGCATGCAACCCACATTACTTTCATTTCCCCCAGAACACTGTGTTGAGAGCAACCCACATTACTTTTATAGTCATAAAAAAAATTACGCCCTTAGCCGGGCTCGGTGGCTCAGCCTGTAATCCCGCGCCTTTGGGAAGCTGAGGTGAGTGGATTGCCTGAGCCCACGGGTTTGAGACCCGCCTGGGCAGCGAGACCTCATCTCTATAATAAATCAAAAAATCAGCCGTGCGTGGTAGCGCATGCCTGTAATTCGGCTACTGGGAAGGCTGAGGCGGAAGGATCGCCGGAGCCCAGCAGGTCGAGGCTGTGGTGGCCGGGAGCGGCCAGTGCACTCCAGTCTGGGCAACAGAGTGAGACTCCAACTCAAAGAAAAAAAAAATTATGCCCAAAAAATTCACTTTTATGAGAAATTTTTCAAACTACTTATAAAACAATTCAAAATTAGCAACTGTTATAGTCTACTCTTAAATAATATCATTCACTAGGGTAGCAAAGATAAGCAAAGATGCCATACACTTCTTTTAAAATATGGCAGAGGCCAGGCTCGGTGGCTCAGCCTGTAATCCCGTGCTTTGGGAGGCCAAGGTGAGTGGATCACCTGAGCCCGCAGGTTCAAGACCCACCTGGTCAACTTGGCGAGACCTCATCTCTACAATAAACCAAAAAATTACCCGGGCATGGTAGCATGCGCCTGTAGTTCCAGCTACTTGGAAGGCTGAGGCAGAAGGATCGCTGGAGCCCAGCAGGTCGAGGCTGCGGTGGCCAGGAGCGTGCCACTGCACTCCACTCTGGGCGACAGAGTGAGATTCCAACTCAAAAAAATAAAATAAAATAAAATATGGCAGATTTTCCTTTCCTTAGTGTTTTTAGTTCAACTAACATGAACAGTTACATATATGTATACTTATAAATAATGAACGTATATGATCACACCAGTATTATGTATATAGGACATATATACAAAAAATGGAAATGAAAGAGGGATATAACAAGAAATAAATATAAATAAGTTTCTTAATACAACACAATGAATACTTTTCTCATATACCCTCAGAAGGTACATGCAACCCACTAGGAGGACCACTGTAATAAACCACTCAGAATTAGAAGACATATAGTTTTTTGGTTTTTTTTTTTTTGAGTCAGAGTCTCACTCTGTCACCCAGGCTGGAGTGCAGTGGCATGCTGCTCACGGCCACCGCAGCCTCAGCCTGCTGGGCTCAGACGATTTTTCTGCCTCAGCCTTCCAGGTAGCTGAAGCTGCAGGCATACGCCACCACACCTGGCTAATTTTTTTTCATTTATAGTAAAGACAAGGTCTTGTCATGTTGCTCAGGCTTGTCGCGAACCCCTGAAATCAGGCAATCCTCTCACTTCTACCTCCCAAAGTGCTAGGATTACAGGCTTGAGCCACTACACCCAGCCTGGAAATTTTTTTCATCAATTATCTTCTATCAAAATCAATAAGGGGGCTTGATTTTCACTTCAGTTTTGTCTTTCAAAAATGGGAGTACTGACGATTTTAAAGTTACTTTCAGTATTATGGTTTCATAATCCCACTAACCTCTAATAACTAAACATTCTCTTTTAAAAGAGAAACTCAGCTGGGCTTGGTGGCTCAGCCTGTAATCCAGCGCTTTGGGAGGCTGAGGTGAGTGGATTGCCTGAGCCCCGCCTGGGCAACTTGGCGAGACCTCATCTCTACAATAAATCAAAAATTAGCCAGGTGTGGTAGCGCACGCCTGTAGTTCCAGCTCCTTGGAAGGCTGAGGCGGAAGGATCGGCAGAACCCAGCAGGTCGAGGCTGCAGTGGCTGCTCCGGCCACTGCACTCCAGTCTGGGCGACAGAGTGAGACTCCAATTCAAAAATAAAAATAAAAAATAAAAGAGAAACGCGAGCAATTTGAAAAATTCAACAAGCAAACAAGAGTGTCTCAGAGTCAACCATCTTACAGGAAGTTACAGTCTTCTCTAAGAAAACTAAATAAACAAATGAAAAGCCGAAAGGAGCCAGGTGCAGTGACTCATGCCTATAATCCCAGTAATTTGGGAGGCTGAGGTGAGAGAACTGACTGAGCCCACAGGTTCAAGACTAGCCTGGGCAACTTGGTGAGATCTCATCTCTACAATAAAAAAAAAAAAAATTAGCTAGGTATGGGTGACACGTTCCTGTAGTTCCAACTACTTGGAAGGTTGAGGTGGAAGGATCGCCTGAGCCCAGCAGGTCAAGCCTGTGGTAGCTGTGAGCATGCAATTGCATTCCCGCCTGGGTGACAGAGTGAGACTCCAACTCAAAAAAAAGGGGGGAGGGGGTGGGTGCGGTGGCTCAAGCGTATTATCCCAGTACTTTGGGAGGCTGAGGCTAGAGTACTGCCTGAGCCCACAGGTTCTAGACTAGCCTGGGCAACATGGTGAAACCTCGTTTCTACAATAAATCAAAAAATTAGCTGGGCATGGTATCGTGCACCTATAGTTCCGGTTACCTGGAAGGCTGAGGTAGAAGGATTGCCTGAGCCCAGCGGGTCAAGCCTGTGGTGGATATGAGCGTTTCACTGCACTCAAGCCTGGGCATGAGAATGAGACTCTGACTCAAAAAAGGGGAAGAAAAGCTGAAAGGAGCAGATTGTAGTGCTTGCTTATACTACATGTGAGAAAAATCAAATTCAAGCCTGCACTGTATAAAACAAACTGTTCTGACTGAAATAATTTACCTTTAGTGAAAATAATTCAGCACTATTTGTATGCCCATTCAAAAAAGAATAAACCATAGCATCATTTGTTGCACAATTTTGCACCTGAGACTCTTTCTGAGGTATTTGAGCTTTAAAATATATTTTTGAGCTGACATTTCATGTAGTCTACAAATAGAAAACTCAGAATAATTTTCTACTTGTCTGCTAGAAACAATAATAGTCAAATACCTTAAGGGGAAATAATCCAAATAAAAGTAAAAATTTTTCAGAAGTAGATAGTATCCCAATAGATAACTTCCTCTTACTTTTTATCTACTTTTCTACCTAGCATTCAAATTACCTAAAACACTAGATATCAGTGAATGGATCCAATGGATGTCAACATGAAAAATGAGAAAAAAAGCTTCCTATTGTTCAAAGAAAAGAAAAGAAAAAGCTTTGTAATTTCCGATCGAGCAGTCATATTGGCAAGCCTGTAAATAGTCGTTTGAACTTGTTCCCTCCAAATGAGATCGCCAGATAGATGTGAATGTAAGTTTAACTGATGGATGTATTTCAAGATCACTGGAGGTAGCAGAAGGGAGAAGGAGACAATGATGCCAGTATGCCATTTTCTGAGCATAAACACAGAACAAAGTGCTAACAACTTATATTCACACATCATTTTATTATTTACATAGCACTTTTATACACTTTATTTCATTTCATCCTTAAATCCCTGACAATTGTGTTCTATACACATTCTTCATGTGAGAAAACAAAGGCTCAGAGAG
Organism: Carlito syrichta; assembly: GCF_000164805.1. NCBI lineage: Eukaryota > Metazoa > Chordata > Mammalia > Primates > Tarsiidae > Carlito > Carlito syrichta. The sequence continues at coordinate 273,705 of NW_007252920.1, forward strand.
GTTAACTGTCATAGCGCTAACGGTGGGCAAATCTAAATAATCCCAAATAAGAATTCCTAACAGAAAAGTATGATTACAATTTTAAAAGTTCTTAGAAAAGTATCATAGTTTCCAATCAAGTACTTCACACAGTGATTCATCATGACAGACTCTCACTTCCAGTTAAATACTAAATGTTAATTTCAGTTTGTCACCAAAAATACTAACAGATCACTCACTTCAACTACAAAGATAAAAGTAAGTACCACGTAATAAGAGAACTTATACTTTTAAATAGAATAATATAATTAAACTATGAATAGGGTGAAGAAAGATGCTATTATTGGCAAAAATATCTGACAATCCTCAGAAATCTACTGTGACATAAGGTCACATATTTGACATTAAATCTTTCCTCTTTGGGCAGGGTGTGGTAGCTTAGCCTGTAATCCCAGCACTTTGGAAGGTCAAGGCAGGAGGACTAAGCTTGGGGGTTGGAGACCAGGCTGGGCAACTTGGTGAGACTTCATCTCTACAATAAATTTTAAAAAGTAGCTGGGTGTGGTGGCGTGCATCTGTAGTTCCAGTTACTTGGAAGGCTGAGGTGGAAGGATCGCCTGAGCCCTGCAGGTCGAGGCTGTGGTGGCTATGAGCATGCCACTGCACTCTAGCCTGGGCGACAAGAGTAAAACTCCAACTCAAAAAACAACATCAACAAAATCTTGCCTCTTTGTGTTCAAATTTCTACTGTTTCAAATCCTCAGCTCATTGCTATTTCCATTGCCTACAACATTTACCAAGTTCTTAATCCATCTCCAGAGAACATCTCATTGAATTCTGATTATTCACCTTCCATCTCCAAGTTCTAGACTGCTACCTTCTTAGCAAGGTAGGTTCTGTTCCCAATATCCCAAAGTAAACCAGAGCAAGCCATATTAGGGGAAACACAACATCAGTATGAAACCTAACAAATATTCTATTAAAAAGGGGAAAAAATTGGCTGGGGTCAGCGGCTCAGCCTGTAATCCCAGCACCTTGGGAAGCCGATGCGAGTGGATTGCCTGAGCCCATGGGTTTGAGACCAGCCCAGGAAACATGGCAAGAATTTGTCTCTACAATAAATCAAAAATTAGCCGGGAGTGGTAGCGTACACCTATAGTTCCGGTTACTTGGAAGGGTAAGGTGGAAGGATCACCTGAACCCAGCAGGTCGACAGTGATGTGGCCATAGCGTGCAAGCCACTGCACTACAGCCTGAGTGATAGAGTAAGACTCCAACTCAAATAAAAATGGGGAAAATATTTCTCAATTAATGAACATGTGTAACTACCTTCCCCACCTTACTTACAGTTTAGAACCAACAAAAAAACAAAATGACGTTGTCAAACAAATGAGGATACAAATATAATTGCATTCAATGGCCAAAAAACCCTTCTTATTACTTTGTAAATTAAACTTAACCCAGTTAGACTTGCAGGTGTTCCATTTCCTTCTCCCTCACTGGAGTCCAGCCTGCTCAGATTCGCCTACCACACAGATGAATACAGGATGCATATCCTAAGAACTGGGAGCTCCAGAAATAGAACCAGAAGCCACTGAGCAAAAGCACACTCAATCCCTTCTCATAGGCTTACCTAATCCTCCTTTGGGAAGGCATCTCAGGGAACAGAAAGAAGGGGGAAGCTATTTCCAAGAAGAACTTCCTACTTTACAAGCCACAGCCCCCTTCAACAAGCACAATCTCTGCAAATATAAAACAAATCCCTCAGAAATGTTTTTAAAACTCTCAAGCAGGAGTATCTCACAAACATAATGCATACCTCCTCCTCTTCAACTCCTATTTCAGAGACAGGCAGGGAATAGATGAAGAGTTAACAGCCTACTCAATCTGAGAAGACTAGGCTAAAATGAAGAAAATTAAGTCTGCAAACTCCCAAAGCAGTCCTGATGAAATACCAGTATTCTATATAATCTTTACACAAGTTATGATAAATTTAATTATAAAAGGCAGACTCTGCAAAACTGCGTAATAGACAAAAGGGTACTTAACCATTTCATCTTCCTCTTCAAAACTCTCACCCTCGCCTAACCTCCTTTCTCACCCATATCCCCAATGAGGACCCTCACCTTGCTTTCCACATGCCTAAGGACCACCTCTTACTTAGGTCTGACCTCTAAAACTCCCATTCTCCACAGTCCAACTAGGTATGAGTCAGAGTACATGATTAAAGTACTTCACATTAGTGGATAAATGAAGCTTAATCCACAAGGTTCAATTCTACAAATGTCACTAAGCTCTACTATTTATAAGGCACTAAGTTTAATCAATAAATGCATCTATCCTTATGAGAACCACCAATTAACCCAAATCAATTTTTTAATGAACAACGTAAGGAAGAGGCACAAATGTCGGCTTCGCATCACTTTCATCATCCCATTTCTTTCCACCCTGTTGTCAAACCCCTCCAACCCCCTTCTGTCAGGGAATAAAATCCAAGGGATCAATACTTTTCCCAAGACAAGAAATTACTTGATGGGTACAATGTGCATTATTCGGGTGATGGACACAATAGAAGCCCTGACTTCACCACTATGTAATATAGTCATATAACAAAACTACACTTATGACCCATAAATTTATATAAACTTTTACATTTAAAAAGATGTACACCCTGGACAACTTGGCGAGACATCATGTCTACAATAAATAAAAAAATTAGCCGGGCATGGTGGTGCACACCTGTAGTTATAGCCACTTGGAAGGCTAAGTGAGGCAGGAGCCCAGCAGGTCCAGGCTGCGGTGGTCATCAGCATGCCACTGCACTCCAGCCTGAGCGACAGAGTGAGACCCTGACTCAAAAAAAAAAAAAAAAAATTAACAAAAATATTTCTTTCAGTAAAAGTCACTGCTTCGGAAAACAACGTGAGATGCCACAGCAAACAAACACTGAAATCCTAGGATGGACTATAGAGTGTCTCCTGGATTTAATTTTGCATAATAGCTACATATGTAATAAAGTGCTTCTAAATAAACCGATTTCCCTACAAGATACCAATAAATCAGCTTTGCTCAGAACTCGAGTTATTAAGCCATAAATACTAAAAGGTGTTTTTCTTCAGTCATTTCCATAGATAAGACATTAATAATAGATACCAGTTCAATTTGTGCAACTGTATTTAAAGGCTATTAAATGTAACTGCTTTTTTTTGAGTTGGAGTCTCACTCTGTCACTCAGACTGGAGTGCAGTGGCCGCTCCCGGCCACTGCAGAC
>NW_007252920.1:278173-284994 GCF_000164805.1 Carlito syrichta
GATCACCTGAGCCCAGCAGGTCGAGGCTGCAGTGGCTGGGAGCATGCCACTGCACTCCAGCCTGGGTGACAGAGTGAGATTCCAACTCAAATAATAATAATAATTTCACAAGGCTTAGAAGAAAGGGAGAGAAAGGACAAAATTCCAGGCTGATGAAAGGATAACATATTATAGAAGGTGAAAAGTCTATCTGAAAGTTTTTTGGGGAGTAAGAAAAATGGTGAAAGAATACAGAAACATTGTCGAAGCCCTTTTTCCCAATTGACTTTCTCTGCAGTTCCCTACCACACGCTCCACACCTCAGAACCTCTGGATGTATAAGAAGAGCACCCGGGGAAACTTATACAACACAAATTAGTAAGTCGGAAGCCTTCAAAAATAATTCTCTTTACACACTTTTTAAACCTGTCTCAATCCATCATCAAATCCTTTCCCATGTATCTTCTATTGCTGTTTTATATTCCAGTGGCAACTCACACCTGGCTGTCAGGCCACAACTTCAGTCGGGGCTGGGCTGTCTAGGACAGAACCTCTTTGCGTTCTTTGTAATGTCTTTTATTCCCTTTTCTATAGTTTCCATCCAAAATGCATCCCTAATCCTCCCCCTCTAAAAATTTTGGATCAAATTTGTGAAGGTGGAAGGCTGAGGGTTAAGAGTAAGAAAAAGCCGGGCTCGGTGGCTCAGCCTGTAATCTCAGAGCTTTGGGAGGCTGAGGTGAGTGGATTGACTGAGCCCGCGGGTTTGAGACCCGCTTGGGCAACTTGGCGAGATCTCATCTCTACAATAAATTTTTTTAAAAAATCAGCCGGGCGTGGTAGTGCGCGCCTGCAGTTCCAGCTACTGGAAGGCTGAGGCGGAAGGATCGCCGGAGCCCAGCAGGTGGAGGCTGCGGTGGCCGGGAGCCGCCACTGCACTCCAGTCTGAGTGACAGAGTGAGACTCCAACTCAAAAAAAAAAAAAAGAGTAAGAAGAAACCCAACTGTCCTAGAAATAAAATCTACATCCTACGCTGCTTTCGGTTGTCAATTTAAATAAAACGCATCAAGCCTCTCAAAGACTTTAAAAATCTGTAACATAACTACCTTTGCTAAGTGCACCAAGTGACACCCAAGTGAAGCGCTTTCTTCTGCATGACTGGTGACCAGACTAGTGACATTTCATCGTGGACTCGGGATACTGACAAGTAGGAAATCTGGGAGGCCCAAGGAGGGTCACATTGGGCCACACCAACAAATTACTCAGTGGTGGCTCACCTGTTCCCCGGTCCGCTTCCCAAAGATAAGGGTGTCGGGGGACTTGCATGAGAACCCGAAAGAATCACAACCTGTTCTCTGCAAGTCTGGGGAACACAAAGCTTTGCCACGCGTGACACCGTCACAGCATAAACCCACGCGGCACCCTTGCGGGGTCCCACGCCTTCTCCACCCCCCGGGAGACGACCCGCGACCTCATCCCCCCCCGTCATTGTGAGGCGCCCTCCTCCGGCTGCCGCTGCGTCCGCCGGCGGTGACAGGAAAGGGGCGGGGCACAGGGCTCCCCCTGCCCTGGAAAGGAGCGATGGGGGAATCGCCCTCACCCCCGGGGCAGGGCTTCCGGACTCCCGACCCCAAAGCGGCAGCCCCCAAACTCAAGTCCCACCTCGGCCTCTCCCAACCGCGCGACAGTGGCCAAAACGCCCCCACGGTTCCCGCAGGGTCCGGCAGCCCAGCCCGCCCAGCACGCCGAGCCTCGCCCCCGCCAAGCCCAGCCTCCCGCACCGCCCCCGCCGAGTTCCCCGGCAGAGTCCAGGCATCCTCGAACCTGTGGTCCCCCTTGAGCGTCCACGGAGGGCCAAGGCGAAGGCTGAGGCCAGCGACGCCTCCGCTTCCCCCTCAGCCAGATCCCCAATGGGGCGGCCGTGGAGGCGGTGGCTACCAGAGACGCCGGGGCAGGTTGCAGGCCGGCTTCTCAGCCTCTTCTCGCGAGAGCTCGCAATCCGAAGAGGCGAGGCGACGGGCGTTCTCGCGAGAACGGCGGCACTCCGCCCAGAGGTGGGCGTGGCGCCGGGTGCGAGGGCGGTTGCGGGAGCTCGGGGGTAGGAGCCGCGCCCCCGCTGCTCCCGGACGTCACCTGGGGTCGCACGTCGAGCCGGAGGGCCAGCTAGCACTCACGCCAAACCTCGGAGTCCCACGATTTCCCCTTGACTTCCTGTCGCCGTTAGAAAAAGCGGACGACGTCTCCAGCCCGCGGCGGAGAAAGACCCCGGGACTCCGTTTCGGGGCAGCGTTTTCTCGGAGACTCCAACGTCTCGTCTGCGGGATCGCGGGCGGCGGTCGTGATCGGGAGGACTCGCTCGGTCCCGGCGGGCGCCGCGGCTCGCTTTGGAGCGCCCGGAAACGGGCGCCAGCAGGCTCGCCTGCGGCAGGGCCCCCGGGGAAATGTCGGAGTGACGAGACGCCGTCGGTTCCGGCGGGCAGGAAGGGCCCAGTAACAACTCCCGTCGCGCAGCGTCGCCGAACGTGCCGCGCGCCGCCGGCTGGACCAAGGAAACGGGAAGAAACTTAAAAAACGCCCGTCTCCGCCCTCGAGGCCTACACGCTGGGGGCGAGGCCGGCACAAAAATAGATGATCCCGTGATTCTGGGATGAAAGCCGAGCGGCTCGCTGTGATCTCTGCGGCCTCCTCGAGGAAGCCTCCATCAGGGAATGGTTTTTTGTTGTTGTTGTTGTTTTGTTTTTGAGTCAGGGTCTCACTCTGTCGCCCAAGCTGGAGTGCAGCGGCGCGCTCACGACCACGGCAGCCCCGACCAGCCGGGCTCCGGCGATCCTTCCGCCTCAGCCTTCCAAGTAGCTGGAACTACAGGCAGGCGCCAGCCACCACGCCCGCCTAATTTTTTGACTTATGGTAGAGATGAGGTGTCGCCAAGTTGCCCAGGCTGGTCTCGATCCTGTGGGCTCAGGCAGTCCATTCACCTCGGCCTCCCAAAGTGCTGGGATTATAGGCCCGGCTTTTTTTTTGTTTTTTTTTTGTTTTTTTTTGGTCAGGGTCACACTCTGTAGCCCAGGCTGGAGGAGGGCAGTGGCTAGATCATGGCTCACCCCAGCCTCGACTTCCTGGACTCAGGCGATCCTTCCACCTCAGCCTCCCAAATAGCTGGGCCCACAGGCAGTTGCGCATCACCAGGCTTGGCTGATTTTATTTGTTTTTAATTTTAGAGATGAGGTTTCACTATGCTCCGCGGGCTGGTCTTGAACTGTGGGCTGAAGCGATCGTCCCAACCTGCCTCCCAAAGTGTTGGGATTACTGGCGTGAGCCACCCCACCAGGCCAAGGGAGTGGCCTTTGACCACTTGAGGATGAGTCAGAGTTGTCCAATTTAGACCAGAGAGGGAAGGCCTTTGCAAAGAGAGGAAGCAAAGAGGAAGAGGACCCTGTTGGAGTAATTGAGTAAGAACATAATCGTGGAAAGGACTTTGTTGAAAAACCTTTAATCACTGTTTAGTTTGGATGAGAAAATTCCCTGGCACCCATGCGCGATACCCAGGACTTGTGCTAAGAGATAAGCGGTTGAGCTGGACAGTTACAGGATGGTGCACTTCCTCTTCCTTCTTTAAGGACACATAGATGTCAGGGACCTAAGGGAAACAGGCTTTTGTCATAGTTTACCAAGTTGTTAGAGACAACATTCTGCTAAACGAAACTGCCAATAATCTTTGAAGATGTCTATGCAAGAAGAGCACTTTAATAGAAATTTGTTGTAGTGACAGGTAATCTCATGGAGAAACTTCAAGAAAATCCTTTGGTGAGAAACAAAAGCTTCAGCAATCTGGATTTATCATCAAAGAGTTTGCCTAAGCTGGGCTCAAAGGAGGTCATTGTTAAGTCCAAGCTAGGGTTAGTGAGGTCTGTCAAACTAGAACAATATTCTTAAAATAGAAGCTGTCAGCCGGGCTCCGTGGCTCAGCCTGTAATCCCACGCCTTTGGGAGGCTGAAGTGAGTGGATTGCCCGAGCCCGCGGGTTCGAGACCTTCCTGGGCAGGCGAGACCTCATCTCTACAATAAAATCAAAAAAATTAGACGGGCGTGGTAGTGCATGCCTGTAATTCCGGCTACTCGGAAGGCTGAGGCGGAAGAATCACCGGAGCCCAGCAGGTCGAGGCTGCGGTGGCCGGGAGCGGCCACTGCACTCCAGTCTGGGCAACAGAGTGAGACTCCAACTCAAAAAAAAAAAAAAAATAGAAGCTATCCTTTTAAAAAGAACGATTCTGGTATTTTACTGTAGAGCTTCCATCTCCCTTTAGACACATGCTATTTTGATATCACTACACATTTTTTGTTTGTTTTTGAGTTGGAGTCTCACTCTCGCCTAGGCGGGAGTGCGGTGGCACACTCACGGCCACTCTAACATCGACCTGCTTGGCTCCGGCAATCCTTCCGCCTCAGCCTTCCGTGTAGCCTGAACCACAGGCACACAACTACACGTTTATTTAACTCACCCTACTTTCCTTACAAATAAGCCCAATAGTTCTGTTTTGCATAATTTATAAGTTCTAACCCAAGTTCTAGGAATTTTCAGAGGATTTTTTTTCCAGGTGGTCAACCATCCACCAAATTATAGGAATTTTCTAGGAAAGATTTCAGGCAAAATATGGAAACTGTTCCATGCCGGAATCTGTTCACACCAGCATGCCCTACTTTCTTTTTTATTTATTTTTGAGTCATAGTCTCACTCTTGCCCAAGCTGAAGTGCAGTGGCGACCTGCTGGGCTCAGGAAATCCTTCCTCCTCAGCCTTCCAAGTAGCTGGAACCACAGACATGCACCACCACGCCTGGCTAATTATTTATTGTAGGGATAAGATCCCAACAAGTTGCCTAGGCTGGTCTCAAACCCCTGGGTTCAGGCAATCCTCTTACCTCCACCTCCCAATGTGCAGGTATTACAGGCATGAACCACTGCACCCAGCTCATATCCTACTTTCATGAGACCTGGAGCTAATTTCATTCTGTTTTTCGAGAAAGAGAGGTATAGTACTGGTAATATCTATATGTTTGACAGGAAATGCCATTGATTTAGACCATCACAAATGTTCTCTATGCAATAATTTTTTTCTTTTTTTTTTTTTTTGAGTTGGAGTCTCACTCTGTCGCCCAGACTGGAGTGCAGTGGCCACTTCCAGCCACCGCAGCCTTGACCTGCTGGGCTCCGGCGATCCTTCCACCTCAGCCTTCCAAGTAGCCGGAATTACAGGCATGCGCTACCACGCTTGGCTGATTTTTTGATTTACTGTAGAGATGAGGTCTCGCTGCCCAGGCGGGTCTCGAACCTGCGGGCTCAGGCAATCCACTCACTTCAGCCTTCCAAAGGCGTGGGATTACAGGCTGAGCCACCGAGCCCGGCTATACAATAATTTTTAAATGCTAGCTGACTGCACGGGTTGAGGTTCAAAACTTTAATGAAAGTCTGTCTTCCACACACCAGAGGCCAATACAGAAAGAGAAGTTTCATATAGAAGCAATGAACAAACAAATTCCTTTGGTTGTCTATATTTATAGCATGCTATGGCAAGATTGTTTCAAAGCAGATGATAAGAGAATTCTGGTGGAATACTACAAATTAATGATAAGCCACAGACCCAGAATCCTATTTAATTTTTAAACCTGGGATTTCATTGTATTATAAAGTTTGAACACTGCCATCTAATGGCAGAAACAGGAAAATCACATGCACACAAAAAACTACAGTATCTCTGTTCAGTGAATATGTTTATTGATTAAAACCCTGTGTAGAAAAACTGAGAGAGATATAGACATTATTAGTATACATATTTTATTGATAAATCAAGATGCATAAGTAACAAAAGGAAATCTTTGGTTCTTAATGAGATAGAAATAATGTGTTATGGGAGGTCAGAGATTATTAATAGAGATCACCTCTAACTGAAAAGATGAGGAAGGTGCAGGAAAGGGAGAGGCAAGGTAAGATGTTTGATCTGGAAAGGATTCAGACTTGAGGAGATAATAGAAAAAGCCACTTCTAAGGAGAAACCAAGGAAGGTACACAAATGGCTACGGTAAGGGAAACAATGAGCAAATTAAAGGAATGAATAGGAAGTAATATGAGAAAAGTAGATTTAAATAGAGACCTAAGAGCCTAGAAGGTTAGGTTACAGTAAGGGTCTGCAAACTTTTTTCTAAAACTTGTTATCTTTCAGTAAGGTAAAATCTCAGAAGCTTCCATTTTTGACAAATTCTATTAGACATTTTTGTGGAAATTGACAAAGTAATTGAAAAATTTACCTTGAAATGCAAAAGATCTAGAATAGTCAAAACATTTTGAAAAAGATTAACATTGTTGGAGAACTTATACTTCAAGATTTAAAATTTAATACAATGCTACAGGAGTCAAGATTATGTGGCATAGAGCTAAATATATAGATCAATAAAATAAAATGGAGAGTTTAGAGATAAACTCTTACATTTGTGGCCAATTGATTTTCAGCAAATATGCCAAGACAATTCAACAAAGGATACTCTTTAAAAAAAAAAAAAAAAAATTGTGGTGGCTCATGCTTGTAATCCCAGCACTTTGGGAGGCAGAGGCAAGAGGATTGCCTGAGCCCAAGGGCTCCAGACGAGCCTGGGCAACTTGATGAGGCCTCATCTCTACAATAAAAAAATTAGCTGGGCATGGTGGTGCCTACCTGCGGTTCCAGCTACTTGGAAGGTTGAGGCAGAAGTATCACTTGAGCCCTGCAGGTTGAGGCTGCAGTGGCCGGGAGCATGCCACTGAACTCCAGCCTGCGCAAGAGAGTAAGACTCCTCCTCAAAAAAAAAAAAAAA
>NW_007252920.1:285014-289067 GCF_000164805.1 Carlito syrichta
AATGAAAGCATCATCTTAAAATAGTAACAGAATTAGGGCAGTATCTTTTAATATATTCTATGAGCAATAAATTTAATCTTCACCAAATAGAGAAAAGTATCAGCAGTTATAGATGTTTTAAAAACATAGCTTACTAGGACCATTAAAATGTCCTGTCAATTATAGTAGTAATAATGATGAATTCAATAGGCTACAGTAAAAATTAGATTAAATCCTAAACTCTCAGAGATGATATCTGTGGTGAAATTATTTGGAACTTCAATTTTCACAATAATTGGAAAACCATGGAACTAGAAAAAAAATAAACTCACCCACTTTTTCGTAGATGGTGTTTCAATGTTTCACCCAATTCGTAGTCCAATGGCCATCCCCGACCTCCGCACCCGATCCCTGATGGGCTCCAGCGATCCTCCCACCTCAGCCTTCCAAGTAGCTGGAACTACAGGCGCACGCTACCATGCTCGGCTCATTTTTGATTTATTGTAGAGATGAGGTCTTGCCAAGTTGCCAGGCGGGTCTTGAACCCGCTGGCTCAGGCAATCTACTCACCTCAGCCTCCCAAAGTGCTGGGATTACAGGCTGAGCCACCAAGCCCGGCTCAAGACTTAGATCTTTATCTCACATTATACACAAGAAAATTAACCCTAGTAGATCATAAACCTAAATATAAAAGCTAAAACTATGAATTCACTAACATTAGAGAAGCTCTTCATGGCTTAGAATTAGTCAGCATCTCAGACATGACACCAAAAGCATAAGCTATAAGATTTTTAAAAATCAGCAAATTGAGCTCAATTAAAATTAAAACCATTTGAACTTTGAAAGTCAGGAGTAAGAGAATGAAAAGACAATCCATGGTGGCAAGGGCGAGAGGGTTACCTGAACCCAGGAGTTCGAGATCAACCTGGGCAACTCGGAGACACTTCATCTCTACAATAAGTCAAAAAACTAGCCAGGTGTGGTAGCGTGCCAGTAGTTCCAGCTACTTGGAAGGCTGAGCTGGAGGACTCGCCTGAACCCAGCTATTCGAGGCTGTGGTGGCAGTGAGTGTGTCATTGCACTCCAGGCTGCACATCAGTGTTAGACTTCAACTCAAAATAAGAGCACACTGAGAATGAGGATACCAATTTAAAGACAGAAAATGAGGCAAAATTAATCTGAGAGTTTCATTTGGGCCAAGTTTGAGAACTGCAACTTGAGGGCATAGATTCAAGTTGTCCTGAACATATGCTTTATTAGCAGCAGTTAAAAGTGGATTTTTAGGCCGGGCTCGGTGGCTCAGCCTGTAATCCCGCGCCTTTGGGAGGCTGAGGTGAGTGGATTGCCTGAGCCCGCGGGTTCGAGACCCACCTGGGCAGCGAGACCTCATCTCTACAATAAATCAAAAAATCAGCCGGGTGTGGTAGCGCATGCCTGTAATTCCGGCTACTTGGAAGGCTGAGGCGGAAGGATCGCTGGAGCCCAGCAGGCGAGGCTGCGGTGGCTGGGAGCAGCCACTGCACTCCAGTCTGGGCGACAGAGTGAGACTTCAGCTCAAAAAAAAAAAAGTGGATTTTTAAAGGAAAAAGGATGTAGTTCCCAAGTTGTTTTAAAAGAATTTACATTAAAATAACATAAACTAGGCTGGGCATGGTGGCTCATGCCTATAATCCCAGCACTTTGGGAGGCCAAGGTGAGAGGATTGCCTGAGCCCACAGGTTCGAGACCAGCCTGGGCAACTTGGGGAGATCTCATCTCTACAATAAATCAAAAAAATAGCTGGGTGTGGTGGCACGTGCCTGTAGTTCCAGCTACTTGGAAGGCTGAGGCAGAAGGATCACCTGAGCCCAGCAGGTTGAGGCTGCCACTGCACTTCAGCCTGAGCTACAGAGTGAGACTCCAGTTCAAAACAAATAAACAAACAAAAATAATATAAGCTATTGATTGGCTATACATTGTTCTTTGTATCACAACTTCAGGAAATTGACAATAAGAATGAATGAAGCACTTAGAGATTTACAGGGAAGATAAAAATGTCTTCACACGATTGTGCAGGCATGAGTAAGTGAGGTGGGAGTGACTGAAATCTTTCTTGTGTCTTTGGGCCTTACTAGTTTTATATACTTCACATAGTTCAGACTGCTCTGAGCTACTTTTCTTCTCTCATTTCCCCATTTTAATGGTAATCTTTTGAAAGCATTGATGGTCAACATTTTGGGAAGGCTCATTCCCAGGTAATCTCATCCCACATCAGAGGGAAAGAGGATTTAGTGAAGGCCAAATATAGTAACACAAAGGGATGGAGCAACAGGATTTCAGGCCATCCATTTACAAGGGAGCCACAGCATGTTGGAAAACATCTAAGCATCTAACAATTGAGCTTAGGTTTTTTGTTGTTGACTTTAGATATCTAGAAATAGCATAATTAAGAAGGAAAATATGACACAAATTGGGACAATTATTAACAAAACAATTTGAAATCCAAATATGAAGAGTGTTCCTATTCCTGAAGGTAACCAAATAAATATTTTATTCACTTCTTGTTTTGGGGGGTTTTTTTGGTGTTGTTTTTTTTTTTTTTTTTAATTTATTAGGGTCACACTCCCAGTGGGGCCTCCAGAATGTTAGGTCAGGCCCGCTGGGGGTGTGGGGTGTCTGGTGTGCAATCCAGTGTCGTGGGAAAGATGCAAAGAATTGCTACAGAAGTTGGATTGGAACATACAGTAATTTAGAAAGTAAATTTGAGAGAGAAAGAGGAGATTCACTTCAACATGGGGAGGGGGCCAAAGTCAAGAAACATGGCCTCAGTTTGCACATGGCCACACCATAGATTAGCAAGACAATGGCCATAATGGCCTGGCAATGGCGAATGGTTGCTCAAGGTTGAGTCTTTTTAACCCTTCCCTTTGAGGGAGGAAGATCATCAAGGTGATTGGGTGATGGTCTGCTTCACGTCATCGTGACAGGGCAGGCAAATGCAGGTACTGAACTCAGGTGATGAAAAGCAGGCAGATGGGTGGGTTAATCACATGATTGCTGCCATGGTGGTAGGCTAGATAAAGGGGAGGGGTTTTTCCTGCAAGAGACCTGTCAGACATTTTCTTTTCTTTTCTTTTCTTTTTTTTGAGTTGGCATCTCACTCTGTCACCCAGACTGGAGTGCAGTGGCCGCTCCCGGGCTCGACCTGCTGGGCACCGGCAATCCTTCCGCCTCAGCCTTCCAAGTTGCTGGAACTACAAGCGCGTGACACCATGCCCGGCTCATTTTTTGATTTATTGTAGAGATGAGGTCTTGCCAAGTTGCCCAGGTGGGTCTCGAACCTGCGGTCTCAGGCAATCCACTCACCTCAGCCTCCCAAAGGCGCGGGATTACAGGCTGAGCCACCGAGCCCAGCTTGTCAGACATTTTCAATCCACAAGCTCTTTAGCTAAAAGTTAGACTTATTATCATTACTATGGCTTCAGCCAGCTATGAAGCCTAAAAGTTTCTTAGAGATTATTATGTTAAACTGTGAATTGAATGATTAGGTTGTCCTTTTCTTGCATCTGATGGAGATTTCTCAAGGGTAGGCTGCTAGCTTGGCTTGCAGTAAAATGTCTGAATGCTTCCTAAAACCTGCCTATTGACTCTAACCTGTGCTAGAGTCAAAGCGTGTTAGTCTAAGCAAAAATGGTTATGCTGAGGCAAAATGTGAACAAAGTGTATTCTAAGTTTCTCGGGGTCCCTCCTTTCATTTCCCCCCTCTTGCTATTTCAAAAATACTCTTATTTGCATTTAGGAATTAGGAACAGAGATCAGACTTCTGTATCTGCTTCCTGCTGAACATGAGGCATAGAGGTGTCCCTACCTGTCTAGAGCAAGAGGAGGGGATGAGAGGACAGGAGCCCATAGAATTGTTAAGTATCTTTAGTATCTGTATACAAAGCGCTGTGTACAAGCATATACTATTAAAATTGATTCATAAACCGGGCTCGGTGGCTCAGCCTGTAATCCCGCGCCTTTAGGAGGCTGAGTTGAGTGGATTGCCTGAGCTCGCGGGTTCGAGACCCGCCTGGGCAGGCGAGACCTCATCTC
>NW_007252920.1:289302-291541 GCF_000164805.1 Carlito syrichta
AGTGAGACTCCAACTCAAAAAAAAAAAAAAAAAATTGATTTATGCTGGGCACAGTGGCTCATGCCTATAATCCCAGCACTTTGGGAGGTGGAGACAAGAGGTTTGCCTGAGCTCAGGGGTCAAGACCAACCTGAGCTACATGGCTAGACCTCGGCTCTACACAATAAATCAAAAAATTAGCTAGGTGTGGTGGCACATGCCTGTGGTTCCAGCTACTTGGAAGACTGAGGAGCAAGGATCGCCTGAGCCCAGCAGGTTAGGTTGCAGTGGCCATGAGTATGCCGCTACACTGCAGCCTGGGTGACATAGTGAGACTCCGACTAAAAAAAAAAAAAAGAATTAATTCTACTATAATAAAGGCCATTACAGCCACTGTTATGTCATATTGAGGCTTTGATGTCTGGTAAATTATATTTATAGTTATCCCAGTGGGCTTAATACCCACTACAGGAGTCCAGGCAGTTTCTTACTGTTGCACCAATGAGTTCCTTAGTCCATGTGTCTTCCCTGCAGCTTATCTTCAAGTTTCTTTACAATGATTGATATTCTAGAGGGTAAAGCCCAGGTAACCTCTACTCCAGAGGTGGGAGATTCGGATCTCTCCGCATTTGATGAGAGGAATAGGAAGGTTTTGGCTTTTTGACAACAAAATATTACCTTAAATTTTAACAAAAATAAGTAGTAATACTTTAAACCAAGTTTATTTTGTTATCCATCCTATGTTGGATTAGTAGTCCTTATGCCTGGAAAGAGATTTTAAAGCTGTTAGTGCCAGGCTCAGTGGCTGAAGTCTACAATCCCAGTACTTTGGGAGGCTGAAGTGAAAGGATTTGCCTGAGTCCATGGGTTTGAGACTAACCTGGGCACTTGGCAAGATCCCGTCTCTAAATAAATCAAAAAATTAGTCAGGCATGACAGTATGTGCCTATAATTCCAGCTACTTGGAAAGCTGATGTGGAAGGATGACCTGAGCCCAGCAGGTTGAGGCTGCAGTGGCCGTTGTTAAACCCAAGATTTTAAATCCGAGAGACCACAAAGAGCCGGCTCTGATGCAAACACACGAGGGTCTTTATTCAGGCTCGAGTCTGGGTTCATGTTTTAAGCTGACGCAGCGACTTCAGGGACGAGAGCCCCGACCCAGGTTAACACGCACCTTTTATACATAATTCTGAAGGGGTAGGGTGGCTTTACAAACTTGTTCACACAGGATTGGATAAAAACTATATGATGCAGTTACAAAGACTTTGATTGGTTTATTTGAGTTTGATTTGCGCGGGCTCAGGCTTAGTTACTTGTGATGGACAAGTAACTGCCAAATGGACGGAATGGAATGCCAGATAAGCTAGGTTTACACAGTCACTGCATGTAAATTAACTTTAGCATGGAAGCCGGAGGTTTGAACCAACATAGAGCCCACCAGGAGAGTGGCTAGCGCCTCAGAGTCTACTGCAATCTAAGCAAAGGAATGTCCAGGAGGGGCTTATTGCTTAACATTCACATACTGCTAGCAGCAGTTGCGGAAGCAAACGAAGCCAGCATGGCAATTGGGACAAACAAAAGCTTAACAAAGTTCTAAGTACAAACACTGCTTAAAACATTGTATAACTATACAATCAGTTACTACCCGGCACCTGACATGTGCCTAGTTCTACGGGGTCTGAGGTAGGATTTAAAATACTAAGAATTTATAAAGTATAGTGAACGTGAGTTAGGAATATATATAAAATGCAATGAACGCTTCTTTTACAGCAAGTATAGTTTTCTTTTGAATCTCTTGGGTCTCTCAGCCGTGAGCGTGCCACTGCATTCCAGCCTGGGTGACAGAGTGAGACTCCAACGAAATGAAATGAAATGAAATAAAATGTTGTTAGTAATTTGGCAGTGAAAAGCACTATAGCTGATCAGAAACTGCTGTGAGTGAAATCAATTTACCTGGTCTTCAGGCAGTTCAGGTGGGTGTAGGGTATATGTGGTTTCTGAAGCTTTTGTTTCTTACCCCCCCCCAGAGAGACTGAATTGAGAACTTGAAGAGTTTAAGTATTAAAGGTTTTAAAAGCATAATGTACAACACAGGATTACAGTAGTGATTGCAAGAATTACTTATTTAGCCAAGGTGATAGTCCAAAGATTTTTAAGAAGTTAAAAAAAAAACCTTCCTTTTTGTAACAAAGACAGCAGGGGTGAGGGGGAGGGAGGGTAATTACTGAATTTGTTTCCTCCTCCCCTCCCTGTTTTTTTT